>NW_022148391.1:0-188069 GCF_901933205.1 Camarhynchus parvulus
TATCTACTTCTGAGGAGGTGGGAAAAGCAGATTCAGGAACAGCTTAACCTGGAAAAGTCATCCCAAGGGGGTTCCTAACCCTGCTCCACAAGCATCTGGAATCCAGGGTGGTCTTTTTGCTGCCCCCCTCCCTAAAAAAAGGAGTTGTGAGCTGCTGAGTCAGCAAAACAACAGCAGGGCGGATTCGGGCATCTCCTTATCCAACTTGTAATTAACTCCGAGGCCACGGAGCAGCCTGGAATGGGAAAACTCAGTCAGGAGCCAACTGGGAGAGAAGGAATCTTGGTTTCCCACTTAAGTCAGAAATTAAATCCCTTTCCTACCTTTCCTGACAAATCTTATAAATGAGAACTCCAAGCCTTGCAACTCCCTGTTCCCATAGGAACATGAGAATTTCCAACCCCATCTCCTTTTCCAAGAGCATCAATATCTAACGGAGCCTCGGCAGCTGGAATACTGGAAACATTGGGAAAGGTAAAAGAACATTTCTCTCATTTCTCCTCCAAAAAGGGAGCAGCAGCCACAGCACCAGGTGCCTACCAAGTCCTAAATTCCTCCCTTTTCCTCTCTGCTAATGGGATTTGTCACTTTTTCTCCCCTAAAAAAGCCAGAGTTTCAACAAAAACTCAATTTTGAAATGCAAATTCCTTGGAAAACCCTTGCAGTCAGGTGTAAGGAGCTGAGCAAACACCAGGACAGCTGTCTAAAGCACAGAGGAACACATGGTCACGTTGTCTGGGAACAGGATCTCCTGCTTCTCCAGGCCTGGACAACCAGGAATTCCACTATCACACCCTCTGGCACAAAACCTTTTACTTCCGGACACTGAGGCAGAAGATCCATCTGCTTTCCTCCTATCCGTGTAAAACTTCCAGGCCCTGACACACTGGAATGGTGAAAGCATTCCAGAAGGAAAAGTGGATTTGCTCCCACTCTCCACCCAAAAACTTCCCTAAATATTAAGGTTTAACCAAACAGCACCTGCTGGAAGAACGGAAAGGCCAACTCACTGTTTTTTGGGAATGCTGAGCCCTCGTGCTCCGGAGCAGAGGCTCCAGGGCTGTGTTTTCCATGCCAGGCAGGAGGGAGTGTTTTGGCCCAGCCCCAGGGAACTCAGAGGCGAGCAGTTCACCAAACAAATCCATGTTAACATTGGGATTTTGGTGTCATAAATCAGGTGCTTTCAGGTGAAAAGGTTCCGGATTGCTCCAACCACACCCTTTCACGCTTTTTGCACTCCAAAGGGCAGCATTTCCCAGCTCTGGCACACAAAAGGCAAAATCCTGCAGCTACAGGAACAGGAACCAGGATGAGTTCTTCCCATTCCATCTAGTTTTCCACACCCCCTCTGTCTAGGCTTTTCTAGAATGAGAAGCCTCATTTCCTAACAGTGGGAAGCGCCTCTCACTCTCTTCAATCCACATCCTGCTTCTAAGTGTTGTTCAATTAGGAGTTAAACTGAAAGGAAAATGAGGAGAGCATCTGGAAAACGACAGGATAAATACAATCGCAGCTGGGAACACCAAGGACAACAGGAACTGGATTCCAATGATCCCTGTGGGCTCCATCCAACTTGGGATACCCTATGATTGACTCGTCCATTGCACAACACCCCAAGGTTTTAAGAGGATAATTGGCTGAGGACAGTCCAGTTTCTTCCATGTTGGAGAGATTCCCACGTTCCCTGGGGCGACTCCGCCTTTTCCTCAGCCTGCCCAGGTGACACCTCCCCAGCACCTCGTCCACCCGGTTGGAGCTGCCACGGAACGCTGAACTAATCCGAGCCTTGGGATGAGCATCCAGTGAACAAACACAGCGCATTCCCTTCCGCTCTCCTGAGCCAGAAGGATCTGGGTGAGCCCGGAGTCGTCAAAAGCCACCTCGGATCAGTTCCGCTGCCTGAATCCCCTCAGTGTATCCCAAAAACCCAGAACCCTGAGTCCTTACCGGGCTTGCGGATGTCGCAATTCCAAAAGTTCACTTCCCTGTCTTGTCACCCACCAAGAGAAGGAAAATCTGGCAGGATCATCCCCCTGAGGACCAAGCTAAACCTTGCGTGTCCCAAGGAATCAAGGCTAAATGTGAGAATCCTTGGAGTTCCTATCCAGAAATGGCTGGAAATCAGGGTTCAAGCCATTCCAGGGAACAAACATGCAAGGAGCCAGCAAATCCACGGACAGAAAATGTGGGTTATGGTATGAAGGACATGGGAAAAGTTGGGAACATCAAACCTCTCAGGAGTGCCTGGCCTGCACATAGAGAATCATGGAATTGTTAAGGTTGGAAAAGACTTTTAGGATCATCAAATCCAACAATCAACCCACTTACCCATGTCCCAAAGTGTCACATTCACAGGGCTTTTAAATCCCTCCAGGAATGGGGACTCCACCAGTCCCTGCTGCCCTGGGCAGCATCTTCCAGTGCTTTACAACCCCTTCCATGAAGAAATATTCCTAATATCCAACCTAAACTTCCCCTGATGCAGCTTGAGGCCGCTTTCTCCTGTCCTGTCATTTGTTCCCTAGGAGAAGAGCCCAATCCACCTGGCTCCCACATCCAGTCATGGAGTTGTAGGGAATGAGAAGTTCCCCCAATCCTCCTTTTCTCCAGAATAAAACACATCCTGCAAACTCACACGTTAGATAACAGAGAAACTTCCAACACTGGCATGTTCCTGATTTCCCTGCCCAAATTCCTGCTCCCCACCTCACAAGGGAATTTCACCAACTCCGCCAGTATTCCCAGGAGGCTCCACACTTACTCAGCCGCCCATTCCTGAGCATTTTCTGCAGCTTCCCACGTGCTTCCCACCTCCCAGCTCGCCTCTCCTCATTCCTCCGCCCTCATCCAAGGGGAACACAAAGTCAGAGCAAGGCCCCAGAGAGTCCTGAAATTCTCCTTGCCAGCTGGGATTCCATAAGGCAAAGAGTTCCATGCAACAAATCCCTTTATCTCAGGCTCTATCAGGCTCTGTCAGGCCTTGGAATAACCATGGATAACACTGGATTTGGGGATGGGCCCGTTTCCTACTGAGTTAAATTTGGTTATGGCACTGGAGGTGTTCAAACGAGCTCAAGGAGAAAATATGATCCCTTTTTTTTTTAAGGGCCAAAAGACTCTTTTCCAAAAGCAACACATTGATCCAGGAATAGCCACAAAATTTAGAGGGAAGAAGGTTTTCCAGACAAAGCAACCTGTGGCTTCCCGCAAAAGTTTTAACACCACAATTCCACAAAGGGAAGGGGAATTTTACCCATGGATTTGTCAGTGAATTTTGAGGAAAGCTCTAATCTATCCAGTTTTGGAACATGGATGTCTCTTTTTCCACTAGAAAGTAAGGGAGAACTGGCAAATGTAGAGGGAAGAGCAATCCCACAGAGCACAAAATCTCTCCACGAAATTTCCCCTTATTCCCTACTCTATCCAGGGAAGAAAATGAGCAGCACAAATCACAAATTCCTGCTTTTATGGGAAGTTTTTCTCCTTCCTCTGACAGGGCATATGTTTTCCCCTCTCCAAGGAAAAATCCAGTTCATCCCTGAATGCTCTCATTTAGGGAAATGCTGGCTGTCATTAGCGGATGCTCTGGTGCCATGGAGATGGTGACAAACAACTGAATCAGCCGGAAAAAACCCGGAGCCACAAAAAGGGGAATCTGCTTCCAAAGGTTAAACGTGGCCCAGAGGTACATGAAGAACATTTATAGGATATAGATGTCACCAAGAAATAGGGTGCCCAGGGAAGTTGTGGATCCATGGAGGTGTCCAAGGCCAGGTTGGGTGGGGTTTGGAGTTACCTGGGATAGTGGGTGAGCTTTAAGGCCCCTTCCAACCCAAATCATTCCAGGATTCTAATCATGGCATCCAAGCAGAGCAGGATAAAGTTTTTTCAGGACAATCCCCGGCTGGCTGAGATGCTGGAAGCTCCTAAGCAGCACCTGCCTTGTTCTGATTTTCTGGGAGGTGAAACAGTTCGTTTCCCACAGGAGAAAACAGCACCAATTTGCAGGATCATTTAGCAGACCCAATGGGAAAAGCCAGACCTCCAGAGGCTCCCAGTTTGGAGCTGAAATCCATATTCCAAAAATACATCCAGGCTGTGTCAACACCAGGGATCTGGGCTGCAAAGACAAGCCATGACAGAATAATAAATTTCATCCCAAAGGATGCAAAGCTCTGGAAATTCCAATTTCCAGCAGACATGGAGCAGCAGGACACATCCAAATGGGAACCTTCCAGGGAAGAAAAGCACCTTTCAGGGAAGAAAGGGCTGAATTCCATCCCAACCTCCCCATTTTCTATTTGCTGCACTGAACTATAATAGGAATGTCCTGAATTTTCCTGTTTCTCCTCATTATCCAGTTCAAATGTTTTAAGGTGGCCTGAGGGATTCAGCATTTTATTCCAAAAGAACAAGGATAAGGGTTCTGTCCTGCAGCCTGCCTGGATGCAAAATCAGGATCACTCAGATCTGTGGGGATAATAAAACCTCCAGGCCAAGAAATCCCAAGGAAACATGTTCCAGAGGAAAAAAAGTAGTGGAAAATGCTCATTTAAGGTGGCATTCCCATATTTACTGATGGCTACAAGTGAGCTGTACTGGGATATTTGCCACTGACTCCTGATGAAATGGCAAATGAAAAACACCAGGAAAACTTGGAACGGAAGGCTCTAAATTACATCTTGTATTCTGTTTTCAGGGAAAAATTCCTATTGAGCTCAAAGCCAGCCCTGAGGAACCCACTTGTTTTAATTCTACACCAAGGGAACACATAGGAACGAAAATCTCAGCTGGAAGGGAACAAAAAGCCAGGAATTTTCATGCAACTCCACAGATCTTCAAAGAGGAGCTCAGAAGGCTCCTCAAAGAGAGGGATAAATGCCAATGGATGGGGCAGGATGAGGATTTTCAGGGATCTGCTGGAGCACAAGGGCAGTTAAGGAAGGATTTGAGTTAAAGAAGAAACTCCTGGATTAAGAGCCCAGGGCAGAGTTCCTGACAGCCTCTGCCTGCCATGCAAATTTCCAGCTCCTGATGCAAGGAAGAGGAAAATAATCCAAAGCTTTTTTTATTTCATCTTTCCAAAGAGATCCAGAGATAAGGGATCTATGTGCCTTCCACTGGAAAGAGGGGAGAAAGGAAAGAAAAGGAGGAAGGAATGCCTGAAGGTACAGGGCACATTTTTCCTGAAACTCTGTGGGAATTACTTCCTGTATCCAAAATCCCTGCTAGGGTCCAGCAGTATTTTTGTCCATATTTCAGGACAGGATATTCCTCAGCAGGGCAAACTTTCCCATTTTTTACCAAAACCTGGACAACCATTCTAATTTCTTCCATTTTCAAAGTTCCAAGCTGGGCAGGTGCTGCACCTGGCAAATTTTCAAGGATTTTTTCTCTGATTTCTCCTTAAAAATCCACACAATAAGGTATAGAAACACACCTAAATTAACAATATCACATATGAAATAAGAAAAATATCAGCTCCAACTGGCCTGGAATGAAGAGCCTGATTGACTCCCATCTATTCCAGCAGGAATAAACATCCCAGCACTCTCTGCAGATCCCACAAAAGTCCATTTGTCACACTTCCCATGGCACAAAGGCCACTTTCATCTGCTTCCAGTGCCCGAAAAACTCCAGCCCTGCAGCTCCAAGAGCAGATTAAAATGGTTTCACTCACCCCATCTCAACTGCTCCGTCTTTAACTGGAAATTCCTCAAACTCCAGGGCTCAATCCAGCTCGGGATGTTCTTATTCATCAGCTGGATCACTGTTGGGAGCAGAGGTGGAACCAAGGGTCATTTATTTGGGAAAGATGGAATGAGAGGGGAGGAAAAGCAGGGTGCAGGCTCCACAGAATAAAGCTGTGTGGTCTAGGGGAGCTATAAAGGCTTAATTCCCCCCAAAAAAAGTCTTCAGACAGGACAGGGATGTTTGGGACAGAAGAGAATTCCTGCTGGTTTAGTCCAAGGAAGCTTCATAAATGACAGGCAGGCCTGGGAATGACTGGAAGCTTCTCCAAACTCTTCTCCATCCAAAGCTGAGCAGCTTCCCAAGCTTTACACCCTCCAGTTTGAACACTTCTCCTCCCTCCATCCTCCCAGCTGCCTGGAAAAGACCCCCAAAAACCAGGATTATGCCACTTTAAGGAAAAATTTCTAAGGCACACAAGCCGTAAATCCTGATTTTGCAAATCCATACAATGATAGGGCAGCTCGGAAATCCAAGTGACCTCGTTTGGAGCAGCCAGCTCTCAATTAATTAACTTCCAAGGGGAGGGAGAGCAGAAGGAGCAGGACTGAGATTCCCACACAAAGTCCAAAAACAAACCCCCAAGCAGAAGGGGTTTTTTGGTTGCTGTAATTGTTTGTCCAGAGAATTTTAACAAAGTTTTCAAAACGTAGGATTTTTTTTACTCGATTCTTTTTTGGTCATTGGGAGGAGCATTTCCACCCTTCTCACTTTCCCTCCGGGCATAGCACTTCCCTTTAATCCCATCATTGCACAACAGCTCCTTCCCAGCCCTCTGAAAAGGGAACGGGTGGACACAGCCCAGAGACGTTTCCCTTTCCCACCACCCTTTTCCCAGCACCACAGAGGGATTTACAGCATTCCCTGTCTCTGGGATCCAGATCTGGCTGTGCAGGTAGCAGGCAAAAAGTGCCCAGTGCCTTAATTTAAATGGGAATTCGGGTCAAATCAGGATTTTTTTAGGTCAGCACTGACAAAGTCAGTACCTGCAGTACATAGTCCATATCCTTAAATCCCTGATTTTGACCCTCCTGAGTAACATTTTGGACAGCAGATCTGTCAACTCCCAAATTCCCGATTTAAATTCCCACTTAAAGGGGGAATTTTATCCTGCTCCTTGCTGAAGGGTTTTGGCTGCAGAAATTCCAGGTTATTTGTATCATTTACCACGTAACAGATGCTTTTCCACGTCTCTTGTCCCTGTTGGGCATTCCCGACCCCCTCAGCCATTCCCAGTCCAAGCTGGCACTGCTGGAATTTCCAGAGCAGCTTTAAGACCCCCGTGCAACTTTTATAACCCTGAAAACCAACACCTGGTACAACAAACACCTTCCCCCAGGCTCAGGTTTCCAACTTGGAAAGCTTCCTCCAGTAGTGTCCACAGGACACACATTTCAGCCAAGCCAATGCCAGAATCGCAGAGAGTCCAAAGCTTTCCAAGAGCCACTTCCCACAATTTCATTATCTCCCATTTAAGAACACTCAGCCTGACCACAAAAACTCGGATGCTTCTCCCTGTCCAGCCAGGAGGATGCAGCAACTCATCCCCACTAAGTTTCATCCAGAGGGAGATGAATATTCCCACCTTGGAGTAGTCCTTTTCTTTAAAACCATTCCCCAGAGTTTTGCTGCTTTCATGTCCCGGGGTTCTACATCCCACCTTGGTGAAACAATCCATGATTTCCCACCTGGAGCAGGCTCTAAGGACCATGGCATGCACCAGGCTGGGCAATCCCCATTCCCATATTCCCAGCGCCAACTGAAGCCTGTCCCAAATACACCAGCAGGTACTAATTCCCAGAATTGGGCACAGCGGGAATTCTGGCCGAGCAGCCTGGCAGCATCCCAGCTCCAAGATCTCGGAGCGACATCTCCCTTACTTTCATAAGGATATCTCACTTCTGCAGCTGCCTGCCATCCTAAATTTGGGAATTTTACGGCCACGGCTCAGCATCCGCCCGCGTTGCCCAAGTCAGGTACCGTTCCCTGCGGGAAGTAATAAAAGCTGGGAGCAAGAATCCCTGTGTCACACCCACACCGCAGCTTCTCCTCCCTGGACATCCAGCAGCACCGCTCCCGCCTCCCACCGCAGCATCCCGACTCCCGAACGCTGGGATCACCTTCACGCCTCGCACCTGCCCGGGCCAGGATGGCGGCTTTCCAGAGGCGCAGGTGGAATCCCCCCGCTCCCCACGGGGCACAGGCCACACGGAGCGGGGCCCTCCCGCCGGGAATGCCGCCCTTCCTACGGGATCCAGACCCCTCGGGCGGCACGGGCCTGCAGCCCAGCGGGGCGGGGGGCGGCGGCGGCCGCTCCCCCGGCCCTGCCAGCGCCCTCCCGGCTCCCCCGCACCTGCCGCAGCGCCGGCCCCCGCTGCCGCGCCATTCCCACCGCCGTCCCTCACCTCGCTCCCGCTGCCGCCGCCTCGGGGAGCGCCGCGGCCGCCGCCGCCTCCTCCATGCCGGGGGCCCTGCGGCCCCCGATTCCCCAACGCCGCCTCCGCCCTGCCGGGGCCGCCCCCGCCTCGCCGGGGCCGCCCACTGCGTCAACTGCGTAAGGGCCGCTACGCAACCTGCGGTCGTCACGGCAACCGGGGGTGCGGGGCGCGGCGGCGCCGCCTGGTGGCGCCCGGCGGTAGCGCCACGGGGCGGGGCAGTGCCGGGCCGGCCGCGATTCCAGCGGGGAGTTCTCGGGGGGATCCAGGGAACCCCGCCTGCTGCGGGCAGAGGCCGCTCCTGGGCTCATGCTCACCTGCCCTAGCCATATTATCACGGAAAGATCCCGCTAGAGTCATGGAAGGATCCCACAGGAGCCAATTCCCTTGGAAAAGACCTCCAGGGCCACAGAGTCCAACCTGTGACAGTCCCCGCCTTGTCACCCAGCCCGGAGCGCTGAGTGCCGCATCCAGTCATTCCTTAAACTCCTCCGGGGATGGAGACTCCGCCACCTCCCTGGGCAGCCCCTTCCAGTGTCTCATCACCCTTTCCATGAAGAAATTCCTTCTGGTGTCCAACCTGAACTTCCCATGGCACAAGTTGGGGCGGTATCCTCTTGTCCCATGCCCTGTTCCCTGGGAGCACAGCCTGGCTCCAACCTTCTTCCCCTTCAATCAGGGAATTCAGGGTGCAATAAAATCTCCCCTCAGCCACACCTGGGGCTCTCCCAACATCCCTTCCCTCTGGAAAACTACACAGCACAGCACTGCGGTCTCCCTCATGGAGAGGGCCTGGCACTGCTTTCAGTGCCCAGCATGGAAAAGCAGTGCTTTCCTATCAGGAAAAAGTGTTCCCAATAAAGATGGAGAGAGCCTATTCACAAGGGTATGGGGTGACAAGAGTGAATGGCTTCCCACTGACAGAGAACAGGGTTAGATGGGATATTGGGAAGAAATTGTTAGACCCTGGAATGGATTTCACTGGGAAACCGTGGCTGCCCCATCCCTGGAAGAGTCCCAGACCAGCTTGGACCAGCCTTGGAGTAACCTGGGATAGTGGAAGGTGTCCCTGCCCGTGTCAGGGGGCTGGAACGGGATGAGCTGTAAGGTCCCTTCCAACCAATCCCCCTCTTCACAAAAAAACCCTTGTGAGGATGGACACACCACAACAGCCATCCCCTCTGGGAGGAAGGACAGCGATTCCCTTTGAACACGGCAGCTGCCATCATCCAAGGACACAACTTGGATGCTCCTACTGCAAAAAAAAAAGGCATTGAAAAATAGCAAAAAAAAAAAAAAAGAAAGAAAGAAAAAAAAATCTGTCCCAGAAAAGCTGATCCAGCAGGGAATAGCAGCACATCCTCGCCTGCCCATTCCTCCTTAAAGCAAGTGGAGCAGCCTTCAAATGGTCTGCTGGGTGATATCACCATACCTGGGAAATAAAACAGCCTGACAGGGGCAGAAAAACATTCGGGAAAGGCTTTGAAGCTCCGGAATTCATTTGTGCCGAGGCCTTTGTATCCCGTTCAGGCAGAAAAATCCCCCTCACGCTCATTCCCAGTCCCTTTATCTTCCCAGACAGGTGCAAAGTGGCTCCGCTTTGGATGAAAAGCTGCTGCCAAATTTAGCATTCCAACAAATCGTTTCATCCAGCCTGTGGCACTTCCAAGGTCTCCCTTCAGCACGATCCGCTCCCGGCCGGGCAGGCACCCCTGGAAGCCCAAAAACCTGGAGCAGACAGAGGGAAGAAGCTCAGGAAGATTGGAAATTATGGTTTTATGCAGGGAAATACAATCAGAAGACATCCAAGGCTTTCCAAGGGGTGGGATAGAGCGCATCCCAGCCCAGATCCTGCCAATTAAGGGACACAAGGCGATTAATCTGATACAGCTCAGGATTTCTGCCTTCCAGCAGCTCCAGCTGCCCGTTTCCAGCCTGGCTCCATGGAATTGCAAGGGCCAGACCACATTTACAGCCCAGCTCCAGGGTCAGGATTCATCCCAGTGACCCCCAGGGCTCCGTTCCCTGACTCCTGTATGGCAGTGGCACCATTTACCGGCAATTTCGGAACATTTTGGATAAACTGGCTGCCTTTTAAAGCATTAAGGGAAGGATTAATGCCCTCAGAAATCCCACTTTTTTTCCCCCGCTGTCATGACACGGAGGGCGGGTGGCGAAGCATTTAAGGGAATTAAGGAATTAATTTGAGCCTGTCACAAAAGACATGATTTTCCCTGATTTTCACATGGATCTGTCCCCACCTCCAGCCTCTGGAGCAAATCCATTCATCTCAGAGTTTCCCAGCCTGTGGGAAAGGGTTGAGTCCGGGTTTAAATGCCTGGGGCAATGGTGTGGTGATGTACACGCATTCCTGGGAATCCCACACCTTCAGAGGGATGTAAGGGAGAGTCAGAGCATCCCACACATCCATCAGCTGGGTTATCCCTCTGGATAACTCAGATGCAGTGGCATCACCAGCCTTTTCACAAGAAAACCTCCAAAGGCCCCACTGGCTTAAGGAATTGTTATTCCTTACTCACCTCTGGATGGATCTGTGCTCTTTGTGCAGGAATGACCAGGGAATATGAGGGAGAGGGAATTCTGTGGTGTTCTTCCATCATTCCTCAACACATGGATATGGCTCGGGGCTGTTCCACACCACAGCCTTGGAATTCTCCCTATCAGCTCCCAGGAAAAGGCCGGACCACTGTAGGCAGCCTTGGAGCTCTGGAGATCCCTGGAATGTGCCAGGAAGGATTCAATCAACAAAGAACCCATCCAGCTGGGTGTCCTGAAAAAAAAAAAGCCAACAGATTCCAGGGTTAAGGATTCTCCTAAACCTAAAAGCAAACCAACCCCTCCTCCAGGGAATTTGGACAAGGAACAAGGCTCCAGGAATAGCTGGGAACATGGGAAGCTTTATATTATTATTCAGTTTGTTGTCATTGCCACCGCCCCCAGGCACAGCACATCCAATCCCGCTGCTCGGAATCCTGCTCCTGTTGGGCTCCCAGTCGGAGTCAGACGCTCCGTTACTCCCAGGGTAACGAGCCCCTCTCCTCCTCCATCCCAACCTTGCCAATTTCCCTCAGCTGCTCCATTAGGATTACAATAAATCACAGGGAAATAGCCTGAGCAAGGCTGGGAGTGCAGCAGCCTGCCTGGAGCAGGGATTCCAGCATCCAGGTTATCCAAAGCAGCTCCTCTCTCCTCAACCCCTGCAAACAGCAGCCTGGGCTCCATCACCCCTGGAGCAGGCACAGGCTGTTCCAGCTGGCTGAATTCCAAGGAGTGACAGCAGCAAGTGTCATGGGAAGGTGCTTTTGTCCTTCTCAAAGGGGACAGGCCACCAGGGAAAGGTGGACAACAGCGTTTATCCTGACACTTCCTCCAGGGCAAAAAATTCCAGCACCTCGCTCACTGTCTCTCCAGGGAATATCAGTTACTGAAGAACTGAGGTTGGAAAAACCCTCCAAGATCACGGAGTCCAACTGTTCCAAGTCCATCACTAACCCGTGTCCCCAAGTGCCACATCCACAT
This sequence comes from Camarhynchus parvulus, assembly GCF_901933205.1. Classification (NCBI taxonomy): domain Eukaryota; kingdom Metazoa; phylum Chordata; class Aves; order Passeriformes; family Thraupidae; genus Camarhynchus; species Camarhynchus parvulus. Next base: position 11,727 of record NW_022148391.1, read on the forward strand.
GGGTTTTAAATCCCTCCTGGGATGGGGACGCCACCCCTGGAGCCTGTTCCAATGCCTGACAACCCTTTCCACGAAGGAGTTTTCCTCCATACCCAATCTAAACCTTCCCTGGCACAAGCCAAGGCTGCTCCCTCTGTGCAGCCAGCCGTAATTCCACACCAAATTCCCACCAAACCACACAGCTGCCCGCCAGAATTTGGGAAGCGCTTTTAAAAACCACACCAACAGGCATCCCTGTCCCCCACTCCCATGTCACCAAGTGTCTGTGTTTGCTTCCATCCCCATGGTGGCTGTGCCTTCCCAGCCCTCCCTCCCTCCCTTCCCAGCGTGATTCCCGCCCGCGACTCTCTGGAGGCATCAGCCTCCATCACCTCCTACCAAAGCGCTGCTAATCCGGTGCCTCCAGGCTGTTCCTGCTCCTCAAACCCTTCATTATCCCAGCAGATCTCCCCAGAAACCTGCTCCTCCCCGATGCCCCCCAAGCCAGCACCTCCTGGCTCGACCCTCCATGTCATTCCCAACCCCTGGGAAGCTCCCAAAGCAGGGATGAGCAGCTGGCAGTGTCCCCCCAGCAGGAGCAGCTGCTGCAGCTCTGCAGAGAAACAGCATCACTCAAACCTTCACTGAAAATCATTCCCTAATGGAGATGCTCCTCCTGCACTCTGGATGTTTGGAAAAATCTCCCCCTCCAGCTGCCTCAGCTTTCCATGGCTCCTCCAGCACTGGGAAGGGATTTGGGGGGCCCAGGCTGCTGTCCCACCCCTGAGTCTGAATCCCTAAAAAGCACTTCATTCAGAGGGGAGATATCCCAGTCAGAGCCAAGCTGGAAGCCCAAATTCAGGCTCAGGCTGGCACACTGGAGGCTGGAATGCCAAAGGCATTTTGGGCACAAATTGGGAAACCTCTATCAGCACCTGAAGGGATCAGACATGGAATTCTGGAATGATTTGTGTTGCAAAGGGCCCTAAAGATTATCCCATTCCACCCCCTGCCGTGGGCAGGGACTCTTCCCACTATCCCAGGTTGCTCCAAGGCCCATCCAACCTAGCATTGGACGCTTCCAGGGATGAGGCAGCCACAGCTTGTCTGGGAAATCCATTCAGGCGCCTCACCACCAGAATGGGTTCTGGTGGAATCCATGGATTTCCCCTCCTCCGGGAAAAATTTCTTCCCCACATTCCCCAGGTGTGGGCAGCACCAGGTCCCACTGCAGGGAAGGAGGGCAGAGCAAGGCTGGCACATTCCCAGCTCCTTCCCTCGGGCACAGCTCTTCCCATTCCCACCTGCACAGGCTGGTGACCTGTCCCCTCCTTAGGAACCCCCTTTCCAGCCTCCAAGCCGCTTTCCTAGCAGGATCCCTCCCTTTTCCCAGAGGTTCCCACGCCGTGGGCTCGCTCTTGGCACGTAGTAAACACACCCGTGCACACACGGCTGGGTTTGGCTCCACGGAAGAAGCCTGGAAAGGATTTCTCCCACAGGTTGCATCCTGGAATTCGGCACAGCCCTCGCTGCTCACGATTCCAAGCACAAACTCCTCTTTCCAGCTGCTTTGCTAAATTGGTGCCAGATCTAACTCTGGAAGCCAAGCCTCGGAGACTTGCTATCAATCCCGCCAGCACTTCCCCCTCCCAAGCATTATCCAAGCTGTGACTCCTCAGCCCAGAAATTTCTCCCCGGGAAGGAGCCATTGCCATGGAAAAGGACCATTAAATAACAGTTCACTGGGGTTTCTCACCACTGCTCAGCAAAGCTCAGGGCATCTTCCTGCCTGGCAGCTCCAGGTGGCTTTTCCTTTGGGAAAAATGAGAGGATAAAGCAGTGCTCCAGGCTGTCGGGATATTTGCCAGCATCCTCCACGCTCCCCCTTGGACAAACCCATCTTTCCAAAGCTTTTTCGCCTCAGGTTGTGAAAGCCTCGCTGTTCTGCAGGGAATTATAAACAAAAAAAAAAGTGTGGAAATGAACCCTAAAGGCTTCGAGGGGAGGAAAATGCAATCCCCTGAGCTCCCCCGAGTCACAGGGATGTGCTTGCAGCATTGGCAGCCGCTGGAATTCCCGGCTCCATCCCGGCCCTGGCTAATCCAGGTGCAATAACAACGTGTCATTTCCCTCATCTGCTTCACCCCCGCCAAAATTCCTTCATGTTATTCCTCCTCCCCGCCCACCTTTCGAATGCCCTTGGCTCCATCCTCCTTCGGGAGGAGAGCTCCAGCCCAGGAATGAATCAGGATTTTAGCAGGAGCTTTAGGGATGTGGGATGCCTTCACCCCCACAAGCAGGAGCGCTGGCCCTTTGCCAGGGCTCTGTGGCATGAACACCACTTCCCTGGCCGAGACTCCAAAGCACAGGAATTTACCCTGAGGATGAGCTGCTTCCCAATTTCCAGGAGCCCGCTCTCCTGCTGGGATGGGAACGGCTGCGGCAGGACAGGGAAATGTACGGATCAGCTGTGTTGTTCCTGTCAGTGCTCCAGGGAAGCACAGAGCCCTCCCTCAGCAGGCAGCACCTGCAGCCTCCCAGGCTCTCGGGAAGCCTGGAATGCTGCTGTCAGATGTGGGCACAGCATGGAGGATGCGGATGCTCCATGGAGGATCCGATCCCTCCCCGCAGGCCACATCTCTGGACATCAGTCGGATGTGACTGGAGAGCAGCAGCTGGAGCCAAGGCACTTGGATCATTGCATTAGGTCAAACCCCTCCCTGCTCTGCTTCCTCGGGATCCTGCTCTTGCTTTCTGGAGGCAGGTGGACTGAACCATGAGGTTTCCCATTAAGGATTCCTTCCTGGCTCTGCTGCTGGCTCCTTTCCCGCTCCTCGCACCAGGCTGCAGAGCCATTCCCCACTTCTCCCGGACCTCAAAGCCCTGTCTAACCCACTTGGCTTCATCCCAGCTCCCAGCTGCCGGAGGGGGAAGCTCAGCTCTCACCAGGAGACACCGCTGCCCGCGGAGATCCCAAATCCTAAATTGCAGCACAGCTGCTCCACAAAGTCCTGGCAGAGACCTTGGGATCACAGCCCAGCAGGCAGGCAGGAGAGGGACCTCAGAGCAAAGCAGAGGCTGGAGACCAATAACCAGGAGTAATTATCCTAAGGAGATGTTCCCAGCTCCCTTATGTACAAGTCCATGAAATACAGCAGGGAATTGTATCCTAATCCAGAGAAGAGGAAGCTCAGGAGGGACCTTCTCCTTCTCCATGATTCCCTGATGGGGGTCAGGCTCTGCTCCCAGGGAACAAGACTCAAGCTACCTCAGGGCAATTTCTCTTTGGATTTTAGGGAAAATCCCTTTATGGAAGGGTTGAATCAGGCTGTCCAGGGCAGTGGTGGAGTCCCCACTCCTGGAGGGATTTAAAAGCTGAGTGGATGTGGCATTTGAGGACATGGATTAACGGTGGCCGTGGCAGAGCTGGGTGGCTGAACTGGATCTTGGGGGTCTTTTCCAGCCTGAACAACTCCTGAAGGAGAGGGACTGGAAAAGATCAGTCTGGGGGAAAAAAAAATTCAGCAGGCAGGAATGTAAGCAAACAGCCCCTGTCCAAGCATTGTCCAAGAATTCCTGGGAGAGGAGCGTGCTCTGATGTCAGGACTCTGTGCCACGGTGACAGGAGATGGGAACGATCCAGAGAGGCAAAAAGGGAAGCGGGAGAGGGTGTGCCAGGCAGGATCCGCCTCAGACACTTAATGAAGGAGAAAAGGACGGATGGTTGCTAAGGGAAATGGGACAGATGGCTGGCAGCGGGAACTTGCTGACTCTCGGAGACTCCAAACTCTTTTTTTGGGAAGTGGCAGGGCCGAGCAGGCAAGCACACAGCGGCCAAGCCCAGCTGACCGCTTCCCCTTCCCCCCGCCCCGAGTGTCAGGACGGATCACGCCGGAGCGGAAAAGGTCACGGAGACAGCGGGAGCCAAGGCTCATTTGTGCTTCTGCTCATCACCAGCGCTCCCCCCGCCAGCCCTCCGTCCTCCCTGCTCCAGGGGTCACCAGCGCCATCCCACAGGCAAATCCCAGCGGGCTCCAGGACAGTGACCGGGCTCCCAGAGAGGGAAAACCGCAGGATGCTGGCTGTGGAGCTGCTGTCTGTGAAATCTCATGGCTCCTGGACATGCTGTCTCCCAGATCCGTTTACACCTCTCCCTGACATTTAAAACCATCTGAGCCTTTTGGCTTCTGCTGCTGTCATCTCTGTGCCAGGGCTTTTCTGGCTCTAAAAAAAAGGCTGGGAGTTGATTTCCCGGCAAACGCAGCCCTCCCAACAGGTCTCCGAGCGCGGTGGCAGGGCAAGGGGAAAGGGGGAGAGGGCGGGAATCGCTGCTGCCACGGGGACTGGAGACGTGCCAGGAGTCTGTCAGATCCTGACGGCCACAAACAAGGCTCTGGAAGCAGGAGCTGGAAGAAAAGGGGGGAAAGAATCCCTTGGCAGCAAAGGTGCTGGAGCTCCAAAGCTGAGGCACGCAGCACGGTGCGGCTCCAGGCTGGGATTTCAGGGATCCCACGGGAAGATCCGGGGGTTTGGGGAATCTCTGCCCACCTCGGGCTGGCCCCAGGCACTGGGCATAAGACAGAGGGACTTGGGGAGGAAGCACCTGAAAGGTCTCCAGGAGAGCTGGAGAGGAACTCTGGAGAAACTGGAGTGTCAGGACAACAGGAATGGCTTCCCACTGCCAGAGGGCTGGGTTTGATGGGATATTGGGAAAAAATTCTTCCCTGAAAGGGGAATGAGGCCCTGGAATGGATTTCCCAGAGAAGCTGTGGCTGCCCCATCCCTGGAAGTGTCCAAGGCCAGGTTGGCTGGGGTATGGAGCAGCCTGGGGTAGTGGAATATGTCCCCACCCTTCCAACCCAAACTATTATGGGATTGTCTGAAGGGAAATCTCTGGAAGCAACAATTGTGTCTCCCCCATCCCACCTGTTCACAGGCATCTCTTGGATTGAAATCACCCCAAAAAAGCCCACTGCAGTCCAAAAAGGAGCTGCAGATCCCAAAATTCAGATCCCAAGAGCCCACAAGGAACCTTCACTGGGCACTCATTCCCAGCAATCCCACATCCTACACAACCTGCGGAAGTCCTGAGCAGCAAGGACAGGCTCATCCACTCCCCAGGATTGCTCTGCTCCTGCTGCCAAGAGGAGGAGGAGGAATTTGCTCCAGTCACCTCAGCACTGCACAGCTCCAGCCACAGAGCACCTCCACAGCCCTGCAGGAGCAGCCAGTGCCATGGAAAACATGGAAATCCCTGGATACTACAGAATCCGAGGATCACAACACAGTCAGTGATGGAAGGGACCTTAAAGATGACGGAATTCCAGCTCCCTGCCGTGGGCAGGGACACCTTCCACTATCCCACTTTGCTCCAAGCCCTCTTCAGCCTGGCCTAGAGCACTTCCAGGGATGGAGCACCCACAGCTTTTCTGGGAAGCATTACAAGGCAGCTGATGCTCCCCAGAAGGATGGAAGGACACCGGACATGCCACCATCACCCTCTGGACTTCCTTTGGGCCACCAGAGATTCCCAGGAAGGGAAGAAGATGAGGAGAAGTGCCAGTGCCAGCTGGGAGTTGCACTTCCAGCCCATTCCTCTGGCTGTGTGGGCAGCTCCATCTTGGAGCCACATTCCAAGGAGCTGCTCGGAGCAGCAGCTCCCGGATTCCGTGCCAAGCTGCCACAGGCTGCTGTTGAGATAAACCCACACAAACAAACAGATGCCTGGAGAGGCCAGGAAGATATGGAATACAGCAGCATGGATGGGCTGTCCCAAGGCTGGCTGCTGTCCAGCTTGTCCCTCCCGGTGATCCCAGTATTCGGAGATGTCACCAAGCACAGATTGTCCCAGTCCCTCGGAGCATCAGGGAGCTTTTCAGAGGGTCACACCCCCTCCTCTTTGCCAGCAGCTCCAATTCAGTTCCCACAGAGTGGGAATGCCCAGGGATTGGGTGGTAGGGGTTGAAGGGAGCATCCACCTCTGGGTAAGGAGGGTTCTGGCTCTCCAGGAGCCAAGGGAACAAGCCCCATGGACACATCCTTGTCCCATCCCCACTCCCAACTGGTGGAATCTGTGGGAGCAAGGCCAGATGGATTTGTGTCACCCAGGCCACTTCCAAGGAGGGCACAAAGCTGAAGTCCCTCATCCCAGGACACTGACACTGAACATCTCCCAGGAACAAAACTGCCTTAAAATTCAAGGGAAGTATTCCAGGAGAGCCTGATCCCACACACATGGACAAACACTAAACACAAAGCCTAAGAAACCCAAGGATGCTCTCCCAAACTTTGCTTTCCTCTGCATCCACAAGGAATTCCATGCCCTCTGTCCCTCCTGCTGATGCTAATGAGGGTTTCCCTTCCCCTCAGGCAGCGAATCCCCGTTTTTGGGGGAAGAGGGCCAAGGATGTGTGCCGTGGCCACCCCCGGCAGGCACAGAGCCAGGGACACAGAGCCAGGGACACGCCGGCATTCCAGATGTCCGGCTGCCGGCACAGTGACTCCGGCTGCGCCAGGGCTGTCCTGCAAATGAGCCCTGCAAGACACAAAGAGCCTGATTTCCCAAATTAAGCTGCTGGAATTACTCATCCCAAAACCAGCAGCATCAGCTGCTCGCCGTGACACCAATTACGCGCAGCCACTGCCCGGTGCTGCTTCCCACTCATCCCAGCACATCCCTACTACAGCCATTCCTAAGGCGCGCAGCAGTGGAAAGTCAAGCAGGAATTTTTTTAAACCAAAAAAAAAAAGGTGGATTTAGATGGGATATTGGGAAGAAATCCCTCCCTGTGAAGGTGAGGAGGCTCTGGCACAGGGTGCCCAGAGAAGCTGTGGCTGTTCCTGGATACCTGGAAGTGTCCAAGGCCAGCTTGGATGGGGCTTGGAGCAGTCTGGGATAGTGGAAGGTGTCCCTGCCTGTGGCAGGGGGTGGAGAGAGATGATCTTTAAAGTGCCTTCCCACCCAGACCATTCCAGGATTCTTCCAGCAGAAGTGCCACCAGCTTGGGACACGGAATAGGCACGAGGTGACAGGAGAAGCTGGGAGAGCTCCAGCTCTCTCCGCTGCTGGACATGGTGAGGACACAGCTTGGAGCCCCCCAGAGCAGCCATGGATCAGGGGGAGGCTGGGCTGGAGCAGCAGCTCCAGGGAACCGCGTCACCGGCGCAGAGCGGAGCTTTACAGGAGCCTCTCCTTGAAATGCTATTTGCTGGATCACCAGCCCGGCTTTCAGGGACACTGACTCATCCTCAGGAGTGCTCTTGCCGCTGGTTGCGCTCCGGATCAGGCAGCAATTCCTGACACACCTCCCAGCTATGGGGGAGCATCCCTGGATCTGCCAGCTGGATTCCTCTCCTTGCCAGGGGCCAGCTGGGATACCCAGAGTCCGGGAGTCATGGAGTGGTTTGGGTTGGAAGAGGCCTTAAAGCTCATCCAGTGCCACCTTCTGCCATGGCAGGGACACCTTCCACTATCCCAGGCTGCTCCAAGTCTTGTCCAGCCTGGCCTTAGACACTTCCAGGGATGGGCCAGCCACAGCTCCTCTGGGAAATCCATTCCAGGGTCTCACCACCCTCACAGGGAAAAATTCCTTCTCAATATCCAATCTATAGACGTGCTCTGGCTGTGGAACACGTTCCCCCTTGTCCTGTCACTCCAAAGTCCCTCTCCAGCTCTTGGAGACACTTTAGGCACTGGAAGGGGTTCTATGACGTCCCTTGAGCCTTCCCTTCTCCAGGCTGGACACCCCCAGCTCTCCCAGCCTGTGTCCATCCCTCTGGCATCTCCATGGCCTCCTCTGGCCTCTCTCCAGCAGCTCCACATCCTCCTTATAGTGAGGCACCCAGAGCTGAGCACAGCATTCCAGGTGGGATCTCACCAGAGCAGGAGAGAGGGGGAAAATCCCCTCCCTGAACCTGCTGGCTATTCCAGTGAAAAATTTATGTGGGAACAAACTGGAGGAAAAATCCTGGTCCATCCCCAAGGCCACCCCGTGCTCCAGACACAATCTGGGAAGTAACTCACCTTCTCCCAAAGCACTTCCAGCAGCTCCAGAGCCCCAGCCTGCATCCATCCCAGCAGCACAGCAAGGAGCTCACCAGGATTTCCAAAGGGCTGGCAGCCCCCCTTAATTCCCCTTTTATCCCCCCTCAGCTCCAGCTGTGAGGCTGACGGGCAGCACCTGGGATGAGCAGGGAGGGAAAACAGGAAAAGCTTTTACCACGGGCAGAACCCCAACTCCATCTCAGGAATTAAAAGTGTTTTGGGAGCCTCCCACTGTTTCTGGCCTGTCCATCCAAAGCTGACAATGCCATGCCTTCCACCTCCTCGGTTTCCTGGGGATAATGGGCCCATCCATCCTCCCCTCCCACTCAGGGGTGTCCAAACCCCTTTCCCGATTTCCAGGCCCCAGCCCCGCGTGGGTGCAGCTCCAGAGGCTCTAATGAGTGAGCTCATTTACTGTGACCTAAATATTCCCTGCGCTCTGCCTGCCTGCCTCGGCACCTCCCTCACCCGTGGAACAGGAGTGGGATTTCTGCAGGGGAACAGGGTCAGCATCTCCCCATCCCAGGGTTTTTCCAGCCATCCCTCTCTCTGCTCCCTGCATGAGCTCCCTGGTTGGGGCAGCCCCAGATTCTCCTCCTCCCCACACCCCTTTTTCCCTCTGGGAAGCAATTCCAAGGGAAGGAGGGGCTGGCACTGCTGGCAGCCACCCCATCCCATGCCCAGCAGTGCTCCAGGAGTGGGACAATCCCATCAGGGAATTTCCTCCCTGTGGAAACCACGGCCAGCCAGGAACAATGGATGGGGTGACTGCGGTAGAATATTCCAGCACTACCAAGCTCTCTTCCTGCTTTTCCAAGGCTGTTTCCCTTGGGAATTCACAGCTAATTTAGCCAGAGGTCGGGCTCCCTGGGCCTGGGCTGAGGGAGGATGCAAATGGGACAGGCTGCTATAAAAAGCCACCAGCAGCTGCTTTTTTTGGAAGTCAGGTATTGATTTTTCCTTGTGGAGCTCTGACTGGAGGGCACAGCATGGAGTGGGGGTGGGACCCATTCCCGAATAACAGAGCTGGGAGTGATCCCAATGGTGGCACATCCCACTTGGAGCCGGTGCCAGAGGTGATGAGCAAAGCACAACCCCACCACTGGTTACCAAAACGACCCCAATCCTGCACCTGCTCCCTCCTTTCCAGACATCCCTGTGACACTGCCAGGCCCAAGAGGGATTCCTGGATATTCCCACCACTTTAGGGACATCTCCCATGGAGGAGCAGCAAGCTGCTGGGCTGGGGACACGGTGCAATCCATGGAAAGCTGTCTGGAAGTGCAGCTGCAGCTGCCCTGAGGGTCCTGGATGTTCCCATTCCTCCTCTCTCCCTCTCATTTTCAATACCTTTGCCAGCAAAAGGAAAAATAAAGGAATTGCTGCACGCAGCACAAGTGATTTTCCACTCCCGCCTCTCTCCCACACTTGGATCAGCCAGGACCGTGGCCTGAAATCACATTCCATGCATTAACATCGAGCCTTCCCAGAATCCCCCCATGCCGGCGGCGCTCCGGGATTTTCCGGGATGGTTGGTCAGTGGTCCCCGCTGGTGATGTTCCCGTGCCAGGTGAGCCGGGATGCGGCCCCGTCCCATCCCGGGTGGTTGCCGGAACGGGGAGATCCTTTCCATCCCGGAATTCCCGTCGCCCCATGTTTCCCGGGATGCTGGGACGCGCCGTGTCCGGTGCCGTGCCCCGGGGCTCTCCCGTGTATCCCGGGCCTCTCTCGGTAGTTCTCTCCGGGAGCCACGAGGAGGAGCTTTCAGACCGCACCGCCGCATCCCGGGGCTCCCGGCGCGTCCCGCTGCATCCCAGCGCTCCCTCTTCCCAGACATCCCAGTGCTCCTGGAGCATCCCTGGACCCCCAGGGATCCTGATGCTTCCAGACCTCCCAGTCATCCCATCTGTTCTCAGCGTTCCCGGTGTTCCTGGAGCATCCCTGTGCTCCAAAGGGACCCAATTCCAATGCATCCCAATGCTTGCAGTGCATCCAGTGTTCCTTCCATTCCCAGAACTCCCGGTGCTCCTGGAGCATCCCTCTCATGGATCCTCATGCTCCCAGTGCTCCCAGTAAACCCCTCTGTTCCCAGGGTTCTCCTGGTGCATCCCAGTGCTCCTGGTGCATTCCAGTGCTCCCACCATTCCCAGTGCTCCCACCATTCCCAGTGCTCCCACCATTCCCAGTGCTCCTGGTGCATCCTGGTGCTCTTCCCAGGGATCCTGATGTTTCCAGTGCATCCCAGTAGTCCTGTCTCTCCCAGTGCACCCAGCGTTCCTCATGCTCCCATCCCAGCAGTCCCAGTGCTCCTGGTGCCATTGGTTCCCCTTGGTCCTCCACAGCCATTCCCAGGGCTGCATTCCAGGGATTTCATTCCCCAGTTCCATTCTCCCACCTCAGAGCCCACATCTCATCCCTGTGGAAAGCCACTCAGGAAGGGCTGGATTCCGAATGGGATTTTACCACAGTTGTCCAGAAGCTGCTCCAGCTCCTCCTGCCTCGTGCTGCTGCCCTGGGGCTTCCACATGGATGTCTCCTGTGTGCTGGGATAGTGGCCCATCCCATTCTTTCCCACTCCTTCTCATCCTATCTAATTCTTTCCCATCCTTTCCCTTCCCATCCCACCCCATATCCCATCTCATCCCTGGTGAACATGTTGGCATGAGGGAAGTGGGAGCGTCTCCAAGATGGATGCCAGCATTCCCGCTTCTGTCCAGCTCCATCCCTCCCACCCCTGCCTGGGATTTGCACTTCCAGCTCTTCCAGGATGGGTGCCCATCCCATTCCTGCTGGCAGCCGGGCTGTGGGATCCTCCCTGGCAGCGCCGGTGGAGCCGTTCTAAATCCGGCACCTGGGATTGGGGTGGGAGGATTTGCGTCAGCCGGTGACACTCGGCTGAGGAGGGGGATCCCGGCGGGATGAATCACACAGGGAGGAGTTCCCCGGAGCAGGATGGGGCCCACAGGGGCTGAGACACTCAGGATGAGCTTGGAAGGAAGGGGAAGAGGAGCCTTTCCTGTTCCTGGGGGAAAGTCAGCCTGGGATTGTGGGATGTGCCGTCCTCCTGCCTCCTTCCCGCAGCCTTCTGGGATGGGGAGACTTCCTGGAGCCCAGCAGGGCTGAGCTCAGCTTCAGTGCTTCCCTCTGCCCTGGGTGTGTTCCTGCTGGACACGAGGGAGTGGGAGCTCATCCACACTTGGAACCCCAAAACTCCAGCAGTGGATGGGAAAACCCTGTTTGGGCCTCCTTAGATGGGCACAGACATCCCATCCCATCCCATCCCATCCCATCCCATCCCATCCCATCCATCTCTCTCCCACTCCCTTGGGAAGGATTCCCTCCAGCTGTGGGCAGAGGCCACTAACACGGGCAAGACCCAGTGGAGCCCAATTAAGTGCTAGCACTGTCCCAGCTCCTCCCACCCGAGCCTGGAGTGCCTCCATGCCCAGAGAATTCCCTGCAGGAAAGCAGGAGGAGCAAATTCTCCCCCTGGTCTAATCCCTCCCAATGTCCTCCTCCAGCTCTTGTCTCCACTTCCCAATAAAGCCCCTATTGAACATCACAGACACACCCCAGCCACAGGGATGGCTCTGGAGCCTCTGGAACACCAAGGCCTCCCCCTCCTCCCCAGCTCTTGGAGAGGAACCAGGAAGAGCGACAGGCGCTGCCGGAGCGCTGCAAGTCCTCACCCAGGCAATGAAATGGCCCGTTCCCAAAATACCAGCCAGGATCACACATCCAGGGAAGGCAGCAGGTGCTCGACAGCGCTGGCGGGATCCTGCTGCCTTCCAAATCCTTTTTGGGAATTCAGACAGCCTGCTGTGCCACGGAACGTCTCCATATCCATGTGGGAATAGCGGGTAGGGGCAGGAGAGCGGGTTCGTGGTCCCGGCGCTCCCTGCCGTGGCAGGAATTGCTTTCCCGCACTGCGCTGGAGCATCGGGAAGCCCATCTGGCACTGCCCGTGCCAGGAGCTGGGAATTTGTGGAGCGTGCCGGAGGTGGCCGGTGCCGGACATCTGCTCCCGGCCTCAGGGAACGCGGGAGCGGGAGCGGAGCGGCAGCGGTGCGTGACTCCGGAGCCGCGGGCTGCTGGAAGCGTGCAGGGAGCTGATAGTCCCAACATCTGTCAGCAGCTGGCACGGAGCCATCGCTCCCCCTATCCAGCACAGCATTCCTGGGATGGCTGCTGTGTTTGGATAAAGGCTGAGCACTGGGGACTCGGTATGGAGCAGGTCCTTTCCCAAGGAGCCTTTTCCATGTGCCCTTTCCCACTGCAGGACACAAACCCTCCCATCCCACTAAATCAGGTGCCAGAAGCTCTGGTGATGGTGTTGAGGAGGGATCAGATGGGATTGGGATTGCTGTGTAACATCTTTTTGGAGGAGAGGATGGGATGAAGTTTCTGTTGCCCTGTGAGGTTGTGGGAGGCCCTGGCACGGGTTGCCCAGAGAAGCTGTGGCTGCCCCAGGCCTGGAACTGTTCCAGGACAGCTTGGACTGGGCTTGGAGCAAGTGGAAGGTGTCCCTGCCTGTGGCAGGGGGCTGGAATGAGATGAGGTTTAAGACCCTCTCCGCCCCAACCATTCCAGAATTCCATGATCTTCAGCCCTGCTGCTCACACTGAGAAACTGGCCCCTTCCCAAGCAGCCGAAGAGCCCAGAATCCCGGAATGGTTGGGGTTGGAAGCGACCTTAAGACTCATCTCTGTCCCTGATTACATGGGAGCTGTTAGAGGGGTTTGGCACAAGCTGTTCCCAACAATCCCTGGCCATTAAATCCCTTCTCCCAGCCATTAAGTGCCTCCACAGGCAGCTGTTTATCTCCAGGCTGGGATGTCAGGTGGGTTCCCACCTTGGCTCTTCCTGTAGCTGGCGTGGGATCAGCCTCCCTCCTCCCTGCTTCTCCCACCCCCCGATCCTGCCTTTCTGCATCCATCACAGGCAGGTGCTGGAGGCTTTTCCAGCTGGATTTGCTGCAGCACTCGTGGGGCTGGACTTCGCTCCGGCGCCTGCGGCAGGATGGAGATGTTTGGATAACAAGCGGATGTGGCAGCGCTGGCCATGGATCATCACCCCTGTGCCATCGCCTTCTTGCGCTCCTCCACCCCTGGCTTGCCACGAATTCCCGGCATTCCTGGTTTTCCCAGAGTCCTTGGTGCAGCCAGAGTTTTTTGGGATATTCAAGCAGCGCCCACCCCATCTCCCTGCCCAGCCCAGGCTGATGGGGTCCTGTAGGATTTTCTCCCACGTGCCAGGTTAAGGTGCCCCCTGGATGAGGATTGGGCGTGGCTGTATCATGGCATCGCCCTGGGAGCATGGGATCCTGTTTCCAGATGGAATCTTTTCTGGAGCTTTTTTTCATCCAGGCTATTTCTGCCCACCCTGCTGTTGCCTTCAGAGGGAAAATCCAGCCTTCTCCCAAGGCTTTGGAAGGAGAGTTCATCCCAAAATATGTCTGGGGAGGCAACAAGTCTGAGGTGGCTGCGCAAAGATTCCCAGGTATGGGAGAAATCCATGAAACTGCTGGTCAGGGCAATGGGTGCAACAGGAAGGTCTCTCTCCAGCCCTTTCCTGCCTGATTTTCAGGCAAATCCCTCATTTTCTGTCTCCATCTGATTTTTCCTGATCCCACTGACCTCATCCCTGCCCTCACAGCCATGAGAATCAAAATTGCTCATCATCCATCCTTCCATCCATCCATCCATCCATCCATCCATCCATCCATCCATCCATCCATCCATCCATCCATCCATCCATCCGATGCAGGAATGATTTATCCCTAATTGTACAGTGACTCGGCCTTTCCATCCTCCAAAAAAAAAACAACCCAGAGAAGCACTTTGGGAACTCCTGAGGAGCCGGAGAGCTCGGCTAATAGAGGTCACCGCTCATTACGGAGCCGTGCTCCGCAAATTATCCAGCATCAGGATGGGGAGAGTGGTGGTTTCGGATGCGCTGAGAGCTCCTGGCTCCATGTTGGCAGCAGCAGAGCACTTCGGAATGGGCAGGGAAAGGGCAGTGCCTGCGGTGCTCCTTCCCTGGCCAGAGTGTCCAAGGGCAGCTTCTTCCAGCTCTGCCTTTCCCAGGCATCGACCGCCGGCGCTCATGAAAAAAAGATGATCCAAGGCCGGCGCTGAAGGGCTGGGAAAGCAGCGGGTGGGAGGATGGGGTTCAACAGGATTTCAAAGGCGGGGAACCACTCCCAGGCTGTGTCCCAGCATGGCTCTTCCCCTGGCAGCACCTGGAATGCAGAGCGGGATCACCCAGACATCCTGCGTCACCATTCCCTGCCTCCCCTGGGACAGCATCCCGCCTGCTGGGAGCACCAATCACTCCCAAACCCCTCCTCGGCTCGTTCCGGCCTTCCTAGTCAGGAGCCAAAGACCCAGCGGGGACTCTGGGAGTCAGGCCCTGCTGAGTCAGGGCAGCGGGGCTGGAGCAACTCCATCGATCGAAACCTGATCCCAAATTGGCTGTGCAGAAGGACCCCGGCACGACCGGGCTGTGAGCTGCCAGGAAGGACAAACCGTCCCGTCTCCGCAGGATTTTGGGAGGCAGGATCCATGCATCCCTAGCCCAAAGCCTTCTGCAGAGTCTCCTGGTTCCACGCGGGGCTCTCCTGCATCCCGCGGCTGCCGCGGGCTCGGAGCCAGCAGGAAGAATCCTGTGGCGCAGCCTCGGATCCCGTCTCACCTGCCCAGCAGCTGCTCCCAGGGGCAAAGTCCACAGCGCGACCTTCAGCCTCCACCTGCCGCCTTTCCCGCCTCCCCTCGGAGCTTTCTGGGCACCCTGGTGATGCCAGAGGGCCCAGAGCTTCCCTCCCTGTTCCAGCAGCCAGGTCGTCCCCGTGGAGCCAGGGGTGCCGAACACTGGGAAGGCAGCAGCCTCCAGGATGGCAGAGAGCTCAGCCAGAAGGGTTTATAGCCAAAATTATCCCAAAAAGATAAGGAGCATTGGGAAGCTGAGGTTTATATATACCTCAGACTGGACCGTGTGGCACTATGGAGTGTGGATGAGGTGGCAGGAGGACAGGGAATGTGTGACATGCTCCATGGTCAGCCATCCTGGCTTGTATCTCTCCATCCCCAGCATTACACATGAATTATAATCCATGGTCCTGGTTCCAATTCTTTTGTTCTTTTAGTACTTTTCTGCCTGGTAGAGGAGCAGGAATAAATTCCTTGGATGGAGCTCCAGGGCTGGATGGGTGATCTCCCAGCTCTGTGCTGGAGCATCCCAAGCTCTCCACCCAGATTCCTGGTGGCTTCAGGCTCAAACTGGAAGACCCTAAAATTCCCAGAGCGCCTTTTTTGGGAGCCACCGCACCTTGGCCCCGCCCAGGGACACGCTGGCGTGCCACAGGCATGGAAAACTCCAGCCGCTCCAAAGGGCTGGAGGCACGCAGAGCAAACAGGGAGGATGTGCCGAGGGCAAACAGCGCCGGGCACGGCGGGAGTGTCCCCTGGAGCCGCTGGCAAATGTGGCGCCGAGCGGCTCTGCCACACGACGGATGCTCCCTCCGTAATTAAAATATCCAGAGGACACTCCGTCGTCACCGGGATAATTATTCCCGTTCAGTGAGGGAGGCCTGGCTGGGGTTCTGCTGCATTCCCCGCTCCCCACTGCCCTCACGGGTGGGCTTCCAGCCTTCCCCGCGGATCCACGGCCCGCGGAGCCGCTGCGCTGCTCATCCACGGGCCAGCGAGCTTGTCCATCATTTATCCACTTACTCATGGAATAACGCACGGGAGGATGAGCATCCCCCCGGAGCCGATCCCCGCCGCTCGCCTTCCCGCGCCCCCCGCGGGCCTCTCCCGGGATGCGCACCGGGAGGCGCCCGGGGCAGCTCGGCGGATCCCGCCGGGCCGCCGGACCGGTTCTGCCCCGCGCTGTGTTTGCACAGAGAAGGCAAACACGGCCCTGCTTCCGCAGCGCCGGGAGCGGCGGAGCGGGAATAAGGAGCGATGGGAACAATGGGAGCAGCAGCCGGGTGCCGCTGCCGGCTCATTAACATCTTTATTAGCTGTGACAAGCGCCGGGTCACCGCCCGCTCATGTCCGACTTGAGGGATAGTTCGCTCCCTAACCCCCTGTAATTGCTCCCGTTAGGCTCCGAAAATTTCCTCGTTTTCCAAGGAATTACCCCCAGCTTGGCCTCGGCCCGGAGATTAATTTGGATAAACAGCTCCAGCGAGGGGTAATAAATACAAAGGGAAAGGTTCTCTCTGTTGGATGGGGAGGGAGAAGAGGAAATATCCATTCTCTCCCTCCAAAAAAGAGGGAAAATGAGGAGAAAGGAGCGGGATGACTCCTTCTGGAGCAGCCAAGCAGCAGAATGTGCCTTTTCCAGGCAGTCCTGAGTGGGCACTTGGGAGACATCCTGGAGATGCTGGAGTGTGTTCCTGCCCAGCAGGGCCATGATGGTTTGGGATTTGGTGTGCCCCGGGATTTAGAATGGCGGGGGCTCCAGGCATTCAGGGCTTTAGGATGGTAGGAACTCAGATACTCAGGGATTTGGGGATGCAGGTGTCTCTAGGGGCACCTCGAGTTGGGAATCACAGCAGTTTGGGCACCCAGGGGATTGGGGCACCCAGGAATCCGGAATGGCAGCGACCCAAGGGTTCGGGGCACCGAGGACTCACAGGGCCCTACTTTGGGCCAACTTCCTCCTTCCACGCTGGCCTGGGAGGCAGGAAAGGCTCCGGGCGGGTGCCGGGGCGCGGCGGGCGTCGGAGGCTCACGCGTGGCCCTGGGCGAGCGCCGGGCCCGTGACTCAGCAGCGCTCCCCGCCCACCCGGCCCCGCTGCGAGTGACGGCGGGAGCGGCTGAGTGGGAGCGGGAGGTTACGGAGCTGCCGGGCTGTCTGTGCCTGCGGGGATGGGGATTTCAGAGCTCGCCGGAGTGTGTGGGAAGCGAGCGGAGAGGAGCGCAGTGAAAGCCAGGGCCGCTGCCAAGGGCTCCAGGAGAAGATTGCCGCGATAGGGGCAGAAATTGTTCCGAAATCAAAACAAAGCTCCGTAGCCGCGGGAAGATGCTCCGCCAGCCCTGGAGCACAGAGAGGCAGAGAGGTGCCCTTTTCCCAGCCCATCAGGAGTGCCAGGAAGGCTGGCAGCAGGCTGGCACCGCTCCCCCTCACTGGAAGAGTTTTGCCAGGGTGCACGTGCCGGAGTTTGCCTGGCACGCGGCTCCCAGCTGGCTTTCCAAAGTGGGATGTGGCTGGCCCAGCGCTGAGGTGCTGGGAGAAGCCCCCATCCCCAGGGGAGGGCCACCAGGATGGAGCCCCTAGTGTGAGTCAGGCACACGAGACCAGATCCTTCATCCCTCACCCCTTGTTCCCCTGCCAGGGAATTCCATGGCATTGGGGAGTCACCATTGCCCCCAGTTCAACCCCATCCCTCAATCCAGCGCCTGACAGTTCGGGGTTTTTTATAAGGAGATAATTCCTGCTTCATTCCCTGCCCCAAACCCAGCCTAGGAGCAAGGAAAGTCCCATATTAGTCTCCCAAAGAGTTTCCAAACCATGGCTGCAGTGGTTTCCTGCTTTTTCCTGGTCCAGTACGACTCCAGAGAGATTCCAGCTGATTCCCAGCAGTTTGGGTTGGAAGGGACCTTTAAAGGTCATCTGGTCCGAATTCCATTCCACAAGGCCAGGTTGGGCTCTGCCTCTGGAGGTTCCCACTAGTCCTGACAGTGTCGCAGCCCCATTGCCCCATCCTGGGATGAGTCTCTGACCTCATCACCCCATCCTGGGATAAATCTCTGATCCCTTCACCCCAGCAGAAAGCAGGAGCCAGCACAGTTCCCAGTTCCAGGAGAAAGCCCCCGATCTCCATCATCTTTCCCCCGACTGCCTCTTCCATCCATGGGCACATCCTGCATCAGCAGGGTCTCCTCCTCGGCCGCGCTCCCTCGCACCCCAGGAGCCCTCAGGCCAGCGCTCCTGGAGCCCGGTTGGAGGGGCAGGAATTCGCCGGGAATTGCCTTTGCGCGGCGGTGTGGGGCATAGCGGGAGCGAGCTCCGTGAAATCCACTCCGTGTTTTTCGGCGCCCGCAGCGCCCGCCGCGCCCGCAGTGCCCCGGCAGCGCCCGCCGCGCCCCGGCCCCGCCAAAACCCGGCCTGGCTCCCGCCGGAGCGCGGCACACGGAGCCTGCGGGGGCCCGGAGGGGTCCCGCGCGCTGCCCCACGCGTGTGCGGGGGGACCCGGGGCGGGCTCGGCCTTCCCAGGGCACGCCACCCTGAGAACACTGGCGGGCGGTCCTGTGTGCCACCCCTGCGCCAGCCCGCCCGTCCCTGCCCCTGCCACGCGTGTCCCCCTCCCCACGCTGCTGCGACGCGTGGATCCGGGAGGTTCGCGGCCCCGCGGCCGCGTTACCGCTGCCGTCAGTGCGGGCCCGCGGGGGCGTCACCGCGGGCGGTGTCACCACCTCACGCGTGTCCCCCTCTCTCCGTGCACATCCCGAACCCCCCGCCCCCCCCCGCGCCGCTCCGCTCCCTCCTCCCTTCCCGGCGGCTGCAGTTTCCAATCCCGCCAGCAGCGAGCAGCAAGTGGATGCAGGATCGCGCGGCACACGCACCCGCACACACCCGCACACGCACCCGCACACGCACCCGCACACGCGCGCACCCCGCAGCAGCGGGCGGCCAGCACGGGCTCCGCGGGGCTCCCGGCCCCCCGCCGCCGCATGCGGGCCCCCGCCGCCCCGCCGCCGCCCCCCGCCCCGCCGCCCCCTCCCGCCGCCGCCTCCGCCGCCGTCTGATGAGCCGCGGCCCCGCTGCACCGGGCAGCCGCCGCCCGCCGCCCCGCCGCGCCCCGCCGCCGCCCGCCAGCATGTACCTGCACCCGGAGGCTGCCAGCGCAGGTGAGCCCCGGGCCGCCGGGGAGGGGGGGACGGACACACGCAGGACGCGGGGACACGCACCGGGGGTGGCCGACCGCTCGCCGCCCCCCCGGGGATCCGCCGTGGCCGCTGCCCGCTTCCCCCCGCGCCTCCCCGGGAGTTACGGTAGTTTGGGGAGAAAGTCACCGCCGCCGCTGTCACCGCGCTGCGGAGCTGCCGGAGCCACCGACACCCCCCGCCCGGCGACACCCCAGCCCCCGCGGGCAGCATCCTGCTCCCCAGCCCCCCAAAAAACACGGGGCGAGCCCCAAATCCCGCTGGGCGCCGGCGCCCAGACAAACACCCAGCACATCCCCCCTCTCCTCACCCTGCGGAACTGCTGGAGCCCCGCATCCCCCCCGGGACACCCCAAGCCCCGGGGGCAGCATCCCGCTCCCCAGATCCCCAGCAAACCCCCGGACCCCCGGGAGAGCCCCAAATCCCGCCATCCAGACCAGCATCCAGCGCTCAGCACATCCCTGCTCCTCACCTGCCGCCCCCTCCGTCCTTCTGGGGGTCCCCCTGCCCCGTCCTGCTGCACCTCCGGAATGACACCGGGACACGCGGGGGTGGGCGGCTGGGGAAGGGGCTTTCTCCGCCGCGGATTTGCTGAGCTCATGCTGGGAAGGCAGCAGTCGGCCCCGCACCGGGGAATCTGGGACGCTGGCGGGGACGTTTTGGGGGTGCTCGAGCCCGGTGCGGAGACACAGCGATGCCGCCGGAGCGATGCGGATCAGCGGGGCCTGGCGGCCGTCCCCGGCCGTGTCCCGGGGCCCGGGGAGCGGGCAGAAGGACGGCGTGTCCTGCGGTGGCGTGGGGACGTGCCGGCGGGGACGCGGGGACAGCGGGCGCCGCCGGGGAGAGCTGCAGGTGCCAGGCCTGCGGGATCCGGCGGGCTGGGGCGCGCCACGCGCTGTCACCCTCGGCAGGTGACGGCGTCACCGCTGCCCGGGAGTTGGCGGCTCCGGCCGAGCTGCCTTCGAGGGGAACTTTGCGCCTGCCCGCGGGCTGAGCGCTCCCACCGGGAGCGGCTCCATCCCGGGCCACCGCGACCCCGCAGGGATGCCCGGAGCGCGGCACGGCACGGCTTGGCCCAAGGTCACCCGGGGGGGGGTGGCACAGGGGGGACGCCAGCCTGTCCCCGCCGGCAGCAGCCTGACAGGGCTGCCCTTCCCTCCCGGTGCCCGAGATTTGCTCCTGCTTTGTTCCCCCTCCAAACTTTGCACCTGCCCCCAGTTTGTCCCCCTTGTCCCTGCCAGATGTCCCCGTCGTTGGCCGGTGGGCCACTGACGGCTGCTTGTGCCATGGCCAGCTCTGCTTGGCAGGCTGGAGGCTCCCAGGGCAGAGCTCGAGCTGCCGGATTTGGGGGGACAGAGCCCCTCTCCCCGCTTCCCAAATCCCGTGCTCCCCGGCTCCCGGGGCTCCCGTCACGTGGGAGTTTTCCCACGTCACGGGCGGCGGCTGTGGAGCCGTGGGGTGCTGGGGTGCGCACACCTGTGCAGGCGCCCTGCCACTGCCTGCTTCCCTGCGGGTTCCCACCTTGCCCGGATTTTCCAGGCGTGCTGCTGACGGGGTGCCGGGTCTGTCCCCCACCCTGGTGGAGGCTGAAGGGGTGCTGTCATCTCACACCCCCGCAGGATTTGGGAAGAGCCAGCCAAGCCGCATCCCGGGGTGAAGCAGTGCCTGTTGTTCCCCCAAAACGCCGCCCGAGGTGGCACCAGCCTCGTCCTCCTCGTCCCCTGCTCCGTGTCACCGTGCGGGGACAGTGGCTGCGGCCCCCAGAGCTGGCTGCGTGTCATGGGGGGAGAAGATGCCGGGAAATTCGGGAAACTTTGCTGCCCAGGGGAAAATGGATCTGGGGGGTAACTGGAGCCCGGAGGTGCTGCTGGGGGGGTCTGGTTCTGGGGTTGGAGACGCCCGAGGGACTCTGGTCTTGCCTGGCGAAGGGTGTTGGGAATTGGGATCAAGCTGAGGCGCTTCCCAAAGCGGCTCCCGCCAGCTGGAGGCATTTTTGGGGAGCCGCAGGGGGCTGTGCTGCTGGGAGACCCCCGAACCATGCGTCAGGAGACCCGCGTCCAAGCGCCAGGCAGAGCTTGGGGCTGCCCGCAAAGGTGCCCTCTGTGCCACAGGGACAGCGTCCCCCTTGCTTTGGGCACACCGGACAGCTCCCCTGTCCCTGCCAGACTCCCCGCACCCCATCCCTGTCCCCGCTGCTGGCACCAGCTGTCCCCTCTGGGGTGACATTCGCGTCCCCAGGGCTCCATCACAGCGCAGCAGCGAGCGGGTGCCGGGGGCCCTGCTCCCCACGTCCCCATCTTTCCCGGCTGGAAGCCTTCCGAGCCGAGCCGCGCGGCGGCTGGAGGTGGTGAATCAATAACCAGGCAGCAGCTGCCTGTTTTCCCCCCGCACCGCCTCGGAGCGGGCGATGGAGCCCCTGGTGCTGGCGGGGCCGTGGGAGCAGCTCCCCGGGGCTCGGGAGGAGCCGGCACAGGGCGAGGAGCGAGGCGGGGGCCGGCGGAGGGGCTGCGAGCGGGATGAGGGAGCGTGACGGGCGGGAAGGCAGACAAAGAGCGCAGGGATGGCAGCGCACGGGCCTCGCCGGCAGCCGGGCACCTGCTGCAGCCTCGCGTCCCGCACGGTGCCCGCACGGAGCGGGAGCCCCCGACCCACCGGGACCCCCGCTCTGGGGTCCCCCTCCCAGCCAGCCCCTCCGCTCCAGCCCGAGGGAGGCTCCCGCCGGCGTCTCGGAGCATCCCCCGCGGCCTCACCCCGGCCCTTTGTCCCCCACGGCGGCTCCATCCCATTTTCCCTGGCGGTGGGGGGTCCACGCGGATGCCGAGCCCCCCACGGTGGGCGTTCCTTGCTCCCAGCGGCCGCCAACAATTCCAACCCTTTCAGCCTCCCCACACCCGCCCTGGCGTGTCCCAGGACCCCCCTGAGCACGGCTGGGCCACAGCAAGGACAAGGATTGGGGGGCTCCCCGCCGGGCGGGGGATCTGGCAGGGAGGTCTCGCTGATCCCCCCTGACTCCGAGGAGCAGCAGAGGAGCTGGAGGCGGCTTTTCCAGCGCCTGATCTCGCGGCTTTTCCGCCTGCCGAGGAAGGAGGGGGGGAGCGGGGAATGAAGACAGATGCAGATAATATCGCTGCCACCCCCCGGCCCCCGGGGGCTCAGCTACAATATCCATTATGGATGGATCCGGCGAGGGAACGGCTCCCGGAGAGCCGCCGGAGCGCGGGGATGATGGGCAGAGCCCCAGCGTGGAGCAGGGGGCCGGACCCCCCTGGCTGTGGCTGCCGGGGGGCCTGGGGGACCGTGCGGGGCCGGGCTGGGCGTGGGGGGGCGGCGGGCTGGGATGCGCCAAGCGGAGCATCCCCATCCCTGTGGGTGCCAGCTCGGCTGTGGCACGGGAGGCTCCGCGCCCGCCTGCCCGCCCCGGGTGTCCCCCCAGCGCCCCGTCCCCTCCTGGCGTCCCCGGGCCTGGCTGCAGGAGGGAGAGGGTCACCTTGGGGGGAGTTAATGAGGTTTGAAGGGAAGCGGTCGCGCCGGCGGGGACGGAGCCGGCGCGGCGGCGGAGGGACAGCGCAGCGCAGCAGCCCCGCTCCCGGCCCTCCGAGGGGGGCACAGCCCGCGGGATGCAGCCCGGGGGTTCCGGGTGTCCAGGGAAGGCGGCGTGAGCGGCTCTTCCCCTGCGGATGGGGCTGTGGGACACTGGTGGCTGCGGGGGGCGATGGGTCCTGTCCCCGCTCCACCATGGATGACCATCCCTGCTGCCCCATGGATGACCCTGCCCGGGTGTCCCTGGAGGATGCAGCGCCGGGATCAGGCTCTCCTGGAGGATTTCCGCCACCCTCACCAAGCCCGGGCACCTTCCCATATCTGAGTCCCCAGTCCTTCCTCTGGGGCCTTCCTCGGCCCTTCATTCCCCTCCTCTGCCTCCTCCCTCCGAGCTGCGTTTCTCCATCTTTCCATGTGCTCCCCTCCAACCCTCCTCTTCCTCTCCCAGCACCTCCAGCCCCCGGCTCTGAGGGCTGTGGCCGACCCTGAGCATCCCCCATCCCTGAACTCCCCGCGGGAACCCTGTCCCCACGGTGGCCTTGCTGTCACAGCACGTGTGTCCCGGGTGACGTGACTGGGGGGCACTGCCCGCGGGGAATCAGGGAGCTGGGGAAGCCAGCGGGGGGCTCCTGGAGCCGGCATGGGCTGCGAGAAGCCTGCCCGGCCTTGTTCCCTGCGAGCCGCTGGCTCTCTGCCTTCCCTCTCTCCTGCTGTCACCCGAAGGGCTCGGGAATGATGGAGAGCCCCGGGGCGAGAGGCTAAGTGGCGACGGCGCGAGAGCTGGCAGTGCCACTCGGGATGAGAGCCCAGGCCGCTCCTCCGTGCCCGCTGCCAGCGCCAGGAGAGCATCCTGCGCCAAGGGACGGGGGGCTGGGGTGACTCCAGGGTGGGGAGTGATGCCCGAGGGCTCGTTTGGGAGCAGGGATAACGTGGAGCACCAGCCTGGCCAGGGGATCAGCGGTGTCCTCTGGGGAGCTGGGGCTGGGATGGGGATTGGGATGGGGATGGGGATGGGGATGGGGATGGGGATGGGGATGGGGATGGGGATGGGGATGGGGATGGGGATGGGGATGGGGCTGGATGCAAACTGCCAGAGCAGAGGGGGCTCCGGAGGTCTGGGTGCTCCTCAGGAAGAGAGGAACGGTGGGGACCACGAGGCAGAGAAACCACACGGCTCTCCGGAAATCCTCGGCCAAAAATAGCCCGGCACCAGGGAAGGAGCGCCTTCCCTTGCCAAATTCTCCCTCCATGCCCGGCTCCTGCTTGCCGTGGTCGCAGAGCAGGGACGGGTGGCATCAGGGCTGGAGGGGACACAGGAGGGACCCATCCATGCAAGGCAGCTGGTGGGAACAGGGGATGCCTGGGAGCATCTGGCCAGAGCTGTGCAGTGTTTTGGGATGGCGTTCACCTGCGCCAGCCCCCCGTGGTGGGGCCGGTGTTGGTGGGTTCTGCCACCCGAAGCCCCCCAGGACTGGCAGCTCGGCGTGGGGGAGGCAGAGCCGGCCGGATTGACAGCTCCGGGGGATGGACAGATGGCTGGATGGAGAGGCAGATGTGTACGAGGGATGGATGGACGGATGGATGGATGGATGGAGAAATTGATGGATGTGTTGGAGAGGGGGACGCACGGATAGACAGACAGATGGGGAGCAGACGCCCGTTCCCGCCCAGAGCACGCCTGGGGCGCTGAGCTGTGGCACCGCTCCTCTCCCCCGAGGCTCACCCCAGGATCCTGCCGGGCAGCGGCATGGCCGTGGGGCTTCCAATGATCCCTCACATCTCCAGAGCCCCCGGGAGCACGTGGGCAGGTGGCACCGCCGGGCCCAGCTGGCCCAGCCCTCCAGCTCTTCCACGTGACACGCCAAGCCTGGCTCGCAGCATTCCCAAAATGCCCACTGGGTTGTTACCAGGGATGGCAGCAGAGCCTCGTCCCCCTCCGTGCCCATCCCTTCTCCTCTCCCTGTGCCAAGGGCTTGGATTCCACGTTCCTGCTGTGCCCGAGGGGGTCCGGGCCGGCTCCCCCCCGCCCCACGCCCGGGATCCTGCACAGGAGCGAAAGCTGCAAATTCACAGCTTTTCAGCTGCATCCTAAAAATAAGAGGTTTGGGAAATATCAAGCAAATGAGTGGGAGGAGGAGAAGAGGAGGAATTAATGGCCTGGCGCCAGGAAGGCAGCATCTGGGGAGCCCCGGCGTGACAACGCGGCCACCTCGCTCGGTGCCGTGTGGCCCCGCAGCCCGGCAGCACGAGGGGCTGCTCCGACGCCGCATTCCTGCCCTGTCCCTTCCCATCCCGCGGCTCCTCCCCGGCACCACCATCCCCGTCCAGGCTCGGCGTCACATCCCGCTCCGGCTCCGCAGCTCGCCACCACCACGGCGGCGGCGCACGGTGGAATGTTGGGGAGGGGGGCGGGGGGACGCGCTGCTCGCTTGGCACCTTCTCCCGCTGCCCTTTTCCCGGGAATGCACGCGTTTCCGCTGCCGGTTTGGCGGCTTGGCACATGGAGCCGTTTCTCCGTGTGGAGCTGTGGATGTCGGCTTTGATCACCACTTCCAGGGAGCTCGGCGGGAGCCTGGCCTGGGGGGGCTCCCCACAGCTTTGATTTTCCCCCAGGGTGCTTGGCATCCATGGATCTCGCCGCTGGAACAGGGTGAGTGGGAGGATGCTCCAGGAGATGGGGCTGCAATACTGAGCAGCAGCGAGGGAGTGTCCACAAAAGCTGGGAATTTCGGAGTCTGGATCCAAAAATGTGGCCCTGAGAGCCTGGACTGGGCCATCCTCACTGGGACACCTGCAGAGAGGTCGGTTCCAGCCGTGGTGCCACAGGTGTGAGGCTTGTTCCAAAGCCTTTGCTCATCCAAAGCCTCTGGCACTCCGTGGAGATTCCAGCCTCTCCATCCTGTGCAGGAGTTATTGTTTGGGAGAGCTGGAACCATCCCTGGATGCCCCTTGCAGGGGCTTTGCCTTCCCAGCCTTGCTCCAGGGCCGTGGGCTTTGGCTGGAAGTGGTGGGTCTGAATCCTGGGATAGGCGCAGGGAAACAGGGAATTGGGGGGAAATGGGTGGAGCTTCCCATGAGCCTGATGGGCCCCAGCGATGCCTGCCCTGGAGCTGAGCGTGCACAGGGCCACCAGCAGCACGAAGCCACCAAGGTGTCCCTGGCTGCTGGACTGCACAGGGACACCGGGATGCACAGGGACACCAAGATCCACAGGATCACTGGGATGCCCAGGACTACCAAGATGTTCAGGGACACTGGGTTGCCCAGGGCCACCAGGATGCTCGAGGCCACCAGGTTGCCCATGGCTGCCAGGACACACATGGACGCTGGGATGTGCAGGCTCACAGGGATGGACAAGTCTACCCAGAAGTACAGGATCACTGGGAAACCCAGGGATGCTGGGATGTACAGGATCACTGGGATGCCCAAGGCCACCAGGATGCACAGGATCACTGGGAAGCCCAGTGATGATCACTGGGATGCATCAGGATGCACAGGGACACCAGGATGCCCAGGGACACCGGGATGCACAGGGATGCTGGGATATGCAGGATCATTGGGATGCCCAAGGCCACCAAGATGCACAGGATCACTAGGATGCCCAGGGCAATCAAGATGCACAGGTTCACCAGGATGCCCAGGACAATCAAGGTGCCCAGGGACACCAAGATGCCCGGGGCCACTGGGATGCACAGGGATCCTGGGATATGCAGGATCACTGGGATGCCCAAGGCCACCAAGATGCACAGGATCACCAGGATGCACGGGGACACCAGGATGCCCAGAGCTACCAGGATGCCCAGGGCCACTGGGATGCTCAGGGACACTTCTGGGTGTCCCAGGAATGGGCTGTGCCATGGCTCCCTCACCCACCATTCCCGCACACGCCAGAGCTGAGCCGTGTGTGGGATCCGTCGGCGCTGGCAGCTCTTCCCAGCCCCGGGTGCATCTCACACGCCGCTGGAGAGGACTAATCCCTCTTGGATCTCCGCACCTCTCCTTGTGCCGGGGTCGGGTTTGAAGTGTTCCTTCACATCCATAAAGGCCAGAGCTCGCTCGTGCTCCGGAGGCAGCTAATCCCGAGGCGGCAGGAGCGGCGGATAAAGGAGGATAGGCACGTGACCGCATCCCTGTCTCCCAGACATTCCCCATCTCCCAGTCCGAAGTGGGCACTGTGAAGGGTGCAGGGAGCTCCCTGCTTGTCCTACATCTGCCATGGAGACCCTTCCCCCGAATCCACAACTGTCTCCCCT
Source organism: Camarhynchus parvulus (assembly GCF_901933205.1). Taxonomy (NCBI): domain Eukaryota; kingdom Metazoa; phylum Chordata; class Aves; order Passeriformes; family Thraupidae; genus Camarhynchus; species Camarhynchus parvulus. Next base: position 38,438 of record NW_022148391.1, read on the forward strand.
GGCACAGGGACCCTCTTCCCTCACATGAGGACCCTCTGCCTGCATCCAGAGCCCTCTCCCCCTGGAACAGGGACCCTACCTCCCTGGCTCACGCAGCACAAATCCCACGCTGGAGAGCTGCGGCGCTAAGGAGGCAGGTAATCCCCTCATCAATACCGGCCTGGAAAAGTGGAATTATATCCCGTCAAGTGGCATTGAATCCTGATGAAAGAGCCGCAGGGATGTTCCACCCCCTTCCATCCCAGCCTCCGCAGCATCCCCTGCTCTGCCAGCACGTGGGACGGGATTGGGACCTCGATCCCTGCGAGGAGCGACGTGTGCTCTCCGCCTCCTGCCCCCCTCACTGCGCCCTCGGGATGAGGCAGGACCAGTGAAGGGCCGCTGGGATTTGGGACCCCATGGCCGTGGACCCCCAAGTCCCTCCCAGCCGTCTCCATGCTCCCGCCTGGATCCGCGCTGGCAGCCGCGGAGATTTATGGAGAGCGGCAGGGAAGGAGGGCCAGCGGCGGCGTAAACAAGCGTCGCGTTTTCACCTTGTCCCCCGCTCCCGGGGCTGTGTCCCGGTGCCAGGCAGCTCCCCGCGTCCCCCCTGGATCCACCCGCCCCAGGGCATCCCGTGCCGCGCATCCCGCCCGGCACAGGGACCCCCGCACCGCGCCCCAGGGCTGGGGACGAGCCAGGAACTCCGAGCGGCTCCGAGTCTTTAATTAATCGAGCGCTAATTGCCTGGAAAACGAGTCATTTAAGTCACGCTGAGGGCGGCGCAGCCTGGGGGCCGGAATCGCTCCCCCCGCCCTGGGGACACGGCGTGATCCCACCGGGAAGGGCCGGACCCGCCCCGTGCACAGGGACACCCCTGGAGCCCCCCAGGCAGGATCCCGCCGGTGAATCCATCAGGATCGCGGGGTGACGCCAGGTTCGGGGGGTGGTGCCACCTTGGCACGGGGAATTTGGCCCCGGGGACCGGCGCTCGCTGATGGCCCTCTCCAGACACCGCCACGGCCGTGGTGGCCACCGCAGCGCCCACCCCTTCCCTCGCCTTCTCCTTTGATTCCCTCTCTCCAGATTAATTTGAGGATGAGCCTGACCCAGCGCGGACCGAAGGATCTGTGGGAGCTCCGGGCTGAGCCAGAGGGGTCACGGTGTTCCCGGGCTGGAGCAGGGAGCACCGAGCGGCGGGGCAAGGAGAGCTCACCCCAATTCCCAGCCCGCCCGGCACGGCCCGGCGCCGCTTGAACTGCTCGGGGTCGCAGCCGAGGAGGGGCGCCCGGAGCTCTCCGGCCGCGCCGGCTGCTTCCCATTCCCCCGGCAGCTTATCCAGCCGGGGTTTATAAATGTTGGAAATTAAGGGCTGGTCCCAAATTCCCTCCTAGGCAACAGTTGCTATGTGAGTTTTATACACAGGCTCCTCGTGATCCGGGAGCGATGGAGGAGCTGCCTTTGGATGGAGAGAGCGCGGGTGCTGCAGGGGGGACCTGTCCCCAAAACCACCCCCACCGCGTGCCACCCTCATCTCCCGCTCAAGGAATTGTCACAAATCTCCCCTTCACGGCCACCACCCCCTTTCCTCGTGGCATTCCAGCGGGGGTGTGGGAGCTGCGGGTGCCTCGGCACGTGCCGGGGGCGATTCCAGAGCCCTGATCCCCCCTCCCGGTCCACTCTGACTCACCCCGGCCTCGGAGCCGCCGGGAATTTTCGTTACAATAACAAGGTCTGCGGGCGAATTAATTATTAACATTTATTGTTTAATATTTATACTGCAGCACCGCTGCTCCCGGCGCTGCTCCGGCCTCGCCGCCTGCCGCCGCCAGCTGCGGCTCCCGCCACGGACAATCCCATCCCGGCGGGCACGGCGGGAGGCGGAGCGTCCACAGGGATGCTGTGCTGGGGGTCCTGCCTGGAGACAAAGCTGAGCCGGTTTGGGGTCCCACTGGACCCCTCCGAGCCGCCTTGGGTCCGCATTCTCATCCCACTGTGGTCATTCTGCATGCTGGGAGTGTGAGCAGAAGTGTTGGATACGGTTGATGGGTCTTTCCCATGTTTTTGGGGTCCTCAAGGTTGTCCCCAAGGCCTGGCTGGGGAGGAGTGGGTCTGCACTGCCATTTGGGATGAATCCAAGTGGGATTGGCCCACAAAGCAGCGGCCGCGGCCTTTGCCGGCGCTCCCAGGGTGCCAGTGGGGATTAAAGATCCAACCTGAGCTCCCGGGAAGTGCTCAGGCCGGGAAGTGCTCAGGCCGGATTCCCCCAGGACACACTCGCCAGAAGCCAAGGGGGCGGCCCGTGGCGGGACACTGCAGAATGGAGTTGGAGCCCGTTGGACCACATTCCCTGTGCTTTCCCTCCCTGTGCCCCGGCGCACGCCAGGGACACCCCAGGATTCAGGTCTGACCCCCGCTTTGTGCTCTGCTCCCCCCAGGGACCCCCTCCCGCGACGTCCTCCTGGTCTCAGCCATCATCACCGTCAGCCTTAGCGTCACCATCGTCCTCTGCGGGATCTGCCAGTGGTGCCAGCGGAAAATGGTGAGTGTCCGCCTTCCCTCCCGCCTCCCTGGCGTCCCGGCGCGGCCCCCGTGCCGCCGGCCAGGGGGCGATTCCCTCTTCTAGGGCAGCAGCAGCCAAGCGGAGGCAGCTCCCCGGAGCTGCCGGCTGCAGCTTTTATTTGGGCTTTTCCGGATGTGCTAATGAAATGTTTGGGCGAAACTGTTTGTGTGGCACAAAGGGAAGTTTCCAAATATATGGATATATATTGGTGACGAGCCGGAACGAGCTGGCCCCTGTCCTGCTGGGCACGCTCCTGCCTGGAAAAGCCCCGTGGGAAGGCGGCCAGCCCTTGCCTGGCAGCGCCTGGTGCCGTGAGCCGTCCCTGCCACCCGCTGTGCATCCCTCCTTCCCTCCCCGACTGCCACCGGGGGCTTGGGACAGCGCTCCCTTCCTCCTCCTCCTCCTCCTCCTCCTCCTCCTCCTCCTCTCCCGGGAGCAGGACGTGCTCGGCCACGTTTCCTTCGCCATCGGAATCGAATCTGGGTCAAGTGCTGCGATGGCAGCGGCGCTTCCCGCCGGGGAGATGCCCACCCCCAGCCGTGGGAAGGCAGCATTCCCTTGGGAATGGGAGAGGGGGTCCGCAGGGCGGTGGGGCAGCGGGAGGGCCCTTCCAGGTGCCGCGCAGGGGATGGGGAGAGAGAGGAAAAAGCTCTGGAAAGGAGGAGGCTGGAGCTGGCAGAGGAACAAAGGAGTGTGAATTGGCCGGGAAGGCGCATCCCGACCGGCCCTCGAGAGCGCCCGGAGCTGGAGCGGCTGTGTGGGAATGACGGCCAAGCCCGGCCGGCTCCGGCCCTGCCCACGCGGCCACCGCGGCCGTGTCCCCAGGAGCCCCGAGCCGCAGCAGCTGGGGACACGGATGAGCACAGGACTGGGGGATGATTCCCTCTGGGATGGCCTCTGAGCATCCAGCGAGGTGAGGCACCCTCGTGCTTCCCGGTGGGATTAGCCCAGGGGCATCCAAGGAAGGCCAGGTGTTCCCCTGCAGCTTCCGGCAGCATCAGCCCTTGGGCATTCAAGGAGATCCAACAGTTCCTGGCAGGATTAGCCAATGTGAATCCAAGGAGGCCCAGGTGTGTTTCCCTGCAGCTCCCAGCAGCATCAGCCCTTGGGCATCCGAGGAGATCCAACACCCCTGCAGCTCCTGGCAGGATTAGCCCTTGGGAATCCAAGAGGGTCCAGGTGTTCCTCTGCAGCTCCTGGCAGGATTAGTCCATGGGCATCCAAGTTCAAACATCCCTACAACTCCCAGCAGGATTAGATTAGTCCATGGGTATCCAAGGAGGTCCAGGTGTTCCCCTGCAGTTCCTGGCAGGATTAGCCCATGGCTGCCCAAGGACACTGTGCTGAGGGTCCAGGTGTCCCAGCAAGCCAAGGAGATGGCTCCATGTGGATATGAAGAGGCTGGGAAGAAGGAGAAAGGAGAAGCATTCCCATTCCATGGGCAGGCGTGGCCAGGCCTGCCTCCTGAGATCCAGGACAGTGGGATGGAAGGGCTGGTTCTCCACCCCATCCTGCTCCAGCAGCTGTTCCCATACAACCTCATCCACCTGGCACTGCATGGAGCATCCTCGCTCCCAATTGTTGGATAATTGGCATTAATTGGCTCCCGCCCACCCTGGCTCAGAGCAGCGCTCGGAACCTGCCGGAGTGCCCTGATTACCAGCCCCAGTTTGGAGCCAGCTCCAGCTTCATTATCCTATGGCAGCACTTCCCTGGCGCTGGGAAAGGTGAACTCAATTAATTCAGGCCCAATTAGGCCTAAAATTATCCACTCCTTCCCAGTGAGGCCATGGAATGGGATGCTGGTGGCTGTGGCCGTGCTGTCCTTGGGGTGAGGCAGGGCATGAGACCCCAGGGACCAAGGGATGGAGCCGTTGGGAATTTTGCTGCTTGGATGGGTGGGATGGAGCCTGGAGACCATAAGGGAAAGGGCAAAATCCAGGTCAAATTCTCTAAGTGGTGGCAGCTCCCATCTTCCACTGGGATACTCCAGGGGTCCTCTGCGACCCCCTGATCCCTCTCTCCTGTCTTTTCCACAGGGAAAGCGTTACAAGACTTCCCTGGAGACTGTGGGAACTCCGGATTCCAGCCGAGGCCGCAGCGAAAAGAAAACCATCAAGTAGGTGCCAGGAATGGGGGGGGAGAGGACGGACAGAGGTGGCCATCCCTTCTCCCGGTGGGAGAGGGGCTTCCTCCAGGGGAGACTGGGAGAGCTGGTGGGTGTCTCCAGCATCCCCGTGTATCCCACTGAGCCGTGGGCATGATGGAGTCACGGGAACGTCGGCGTGGGCGTTCCCAGGGATGCTCCGCGCCTGGGTGTGGATTCTGAGCTCTGCCCGGTGGGGCTGGAGCGGCTCTGCATTCCCTGGGCATTCCATGGAGAAAGGAGAGCCGAGTTGGGGCATTCCATGGTTCTGGGTAGGGAGTGGAGGCTGGAAGCTGAGGGCGTTCTCCTGGGCATCCCAGATCCAGCACTGCCTCTCCACACCCTCCGCAGGCCTGCAGGGAGGAGGGAGCTGAACCACCAGGAGGGAAAAAGCTCCTGCCTGGAATAAGCCTATGGAAAACTTCCTCCCATGGCTGGCCTAGGTGTTATCAGGGTGCAGAGGCACCTGGATGGCTGCTCCCAGCCAACCAGGATGAGCTGGGAACAGAGAGGAAGGCGCATCCCACCCCATGTCATGGCATGGGCATCTTTCCCAAACTCCAGCACATTCCATACATCTGGGATCAACCCGGAGCTGCAGGTGGGCACTGGGGGCTTTTCCAGTCTCCCAGCACCAGCGGGGAGCTGCTGGGTCCCCCAACCCCTGGCACGCAGCTCCAGTGGCTTCCCAGAGCCAGGAGGTGCTGGCAGCAGGCTGGTTCCATGGGAAGGGATCCACAAGGGAAGGGATCTGGAAGAATCTGGAAGGGAAGGGATCTGGAAGAGAAGAGTCTCCAAGGGAAGGGATCCGGAAGGGTCCCCAACACGCAGCACTGTCAGGGTTAACCAAGCGCTTCCAGGAGCCGGCTGGTGAGCAGGCGAGGACACACGAGGACACACGGACACGCGTGCCCGAGGGCGCACGGACACACATCTGGGAATGCCGTGCAGGCACCGCACTCGCCTACGCCTCCGTCACCCCCCACATCCTTCTCTCCTTCCCAGCCGGTGGAGCCGCCCGCTCCTGTCTCTCCGCAGCTCTTCCCATCCTTCCATCCATCCTTCTGTCCGTGCCCGTGTGTGCGTGTGTGTGTGTGTTGGTGTCCGAGGGGTGGGCTCCCTGTCTCTCTCCGCAGGATCCTGGCGCTCCGGGGGCGGAGGGCTGCTTTTCCTTCTCTCTCGCAGGAATTCAGCTTCTCTCTCTTGTATTTCCCTTTTCTTTCTCCCCCGGAATCCGGCCGCTGTAGCGATCTAGACAGAGACTTTTGGAATAACAATGACAACACAGTGCAGCAGAAATGGAGCTCCTACCCTCCCAAGGAGTTTATCCTAAACATTTCTCCTTACGCTCCGTACGGTGATCCGCGCCTTTCCCTCAAGTGAGTCTCTCCTTACCGAGTTTGCTCCGTGTAGTGAGTATATGGGCAGCACCCACTCGCCTTCCTCCTCCTCCTCTTCCTCCCCCTTTCCCTCCTCCTTCTCCTCCTCCTCTTGCTCCCGGGCTCCCTGCACGCCACCCCATGGGCCGTCCCATGGAGACGAGCAACCCCTCCTTCCCGCATTCCCGGGGCCGGCCGGGATTTCCCTCCAGGACGGGGTTGCGCGTTGGGGGCACCCCCTCGGCGCGGGGACGGGTCCCCCCGGGGCTGGGCTGCCGGCGAGCGGGACCCTCCTTCCCGAGCCCTTTCCCTCCTCCGCCCTTTCTCTTGGATGTTTTGCCGAGGCCCCCTCGCACCCCGCGGCCAGGACTCCCCTTTTTTTTTTTTTTTTTTTTTGCAGTGCTGATGTCTCTCTTTCTCTCTCTGTCTGTCTGTCCGTCTCTTGTCCGTCTGCCCCCTCCGGCTCTGTCGCCCTCCCCTCATTCCCCGACGGCTCCCCACGTTTTCCACGTCCATCCGTGTGTCCGTCCGGCTCCTTTCATGTCTGTCTGGGGGGGTCCGGCCGCCGGCCCGGCCCAGTGGCTCTCTGTTATCAGGGGCCAAACTGACGGCGTCGGCCGCCGCCGGGCTGTCCGGGGACCGCGACGGCCGGCCCGGGGACAAGCAGCGGCTCGGCGAGGATGGAATGAGGAGCAGCGTGTCCGCCCACAGCGAGCCCGGAGCTGGAAAGGCGGCACGGGGCCGCTGGCACACGGTGCAGAGCCACTTGGCCGCAGGGAAGCTCAGCCTGTCCAAGTGAGTGAGCACGGCACGGTCCGGCACGGCACGGCCACGGCCGGCAGGCCCGGGGCCCGCTCCCCGTTGAGGATGCGCTTGGATGGGGGACACCGACAGGTCCCCGGGGCCGCCAACAGGTCCCCAGGACCGCCGTGCCGAGGGAGAGGAGGCGTTTCCCGTTCTCCCAGCGGTGTTTGGGCTCAGGGGCAGCGCAGGAGGCGGCCGGGCAGGAGCAGCGCCTTTGGGCGCTGTCCCCAGCGCTGAGGGTGGCCCTGCCCAATCCCGGTGGGAAGCGGCTCAGCATTCACAGCTCGGCTTCTCAGGGCAGGCAGCGCCACCTCGGTGGTGTCCCAAAGGCAGGAGGTGCTGTCCCACGCTCCCATCCCTCAGGGACAATCAGGGACAGTGTGTGGCATCTTCCATCTTCCCTCCCGTGCGCTCCCCTGGCCCCCGGCACATCCACCGGACCCGGCGCCGGCACCACCACCTGATGCCGAGAAAAGTTGAGGAAAGTCCGGAACTTTAGGGATTTAGGGAAAATCCGAGCTCTGCCAGGCTCTGCGGGGCTCCAGGCCGGGGTGGGGGTCTCGGCGAGACCCTTCACTGCTGGCAGCGCCGTGCCTCTGGCGGGGGTGACGGGGGCGCGCCGGCTGTGGGCTCCGTCCGGCGTTCCCGGTCTCTGCTCCGGTTCTCCGTGCTGGGATGCGGCAGCCGGGGGATCCCGGGCACTCCGGGACACCTCGGTGACACCGCCCATTCGGCGTGAGGCTGCTGCGCTCCAGTCGGGCGCTGGGAAGCAGGAGGGAAAGAAAGGCGAGGAAAAGCGGGAGCGGCGCAGCCTTCAGCCGTCCCCCCGCTGGGAATCCGGACAGACGGATGGGATGCAGCAAGGCGGCAAGGGCAGGGTTAAGGGGACGTGGCGGGGCACCCCGCTTTCCAGCATCCCCCTGGCGCAGCGCCGCCGGGGTTGGGGTGCCCGGGGGCCCGTGCCGAGGGTCCGGCGGTGCCGGTGCCAGGGGATCCATGCGGGCACGGGCAGGGCGCGGCGCCGCCTGGCACAGCGCTGGAGGAGCTCGCGCCTCCAGCTGGCGCGGGGCCGACAGGAGCCAGATTTAGTTTCCTGTGACTGAGAGGTTGTAAATTGAACTAATTTAGGATTCGATAGGAAAACGAAAGGAGGTCGGCGGCAGCGCGGAGGTGGGGGGGGCGGCAGCGTCCGGGCAGTGCCTTTGGCCCCAGACGTGGGGCTCCGTCCATCCCAGCTCTCCGCTCCTCTCCACTCCCTTCCCTCCTCTCTCTCTTTCTCCCACCTTTCGCTCTTTCTTCACCTCCTTTTTTTTTTTTTTTTTTTTTTTTGGAGCTGTCTATCCCTCCCCGCTCCTCCTCTGTCCCCGCTGCTGGCACTGCACGATGGCACAGCTTCGCCCCTGACGGGGACAGGGTCCGGGGCTGCTGCCCCAGGCCACTCCTCGGTGCCAGGCGGTGGCCCCGGGAGGATTTTCCTCCCCTGATCTCGTGGCCACGAGCTTCCCAGGCTGCCGTGGGCAATCCGGCGCGGCTGCATGGGCAGCGCCACGCATGTGCTGCATGGCCAGCGCCGCTTCCTTGGGGCATCCCGCTGCTCTCTCCGCTCCGCCGCCCACACGAGGCCCGTCCGCTCCGGGCTCTGCGTCCCACCAGAGCTGCGTCCGTATCCCCCAACCCCATGATCTCCCGCCCCGGTTGGAGCCTGGCTTGGCCCTGGGGACGCCTCGCTGGAATGTCACCACCGCGGGGGTTCGGCCCCCGCCGCGGCGCTGCGGGATTCCTCCCTTCCCGCAGCGTGCAGCACGGAGGGGCAGGGACGCCGAGCCCCCGCGGCGCCGCTGCTGGGCGCTGGGCTGGACTGGGAGGGACTGGGACGCTGGGATGGGCTGGCTGGCAGCACGTGAGCGGGCGCCACGGGATTTGCCTCCCCGCAGCAGCCTAATTATCCCGCAGAGCAGGTCGGCCGGCGTGCTGGGAAGGCGCTGGCGGAGCGGCGGCCGCGGGAGCGGGTGGGCATCCGGCCCTGGCGAGCCCCCCGGGAGGCAGGATGGTGGCGGCCCGAGCCCCCCGCGCCGCCGGCAGGGCCGAGCCGCGGGCGAGGGGCGGAGGATCCGGGCGCTGCCCTCGCTGGCTCCCGCCGGAGCGCTCCCTGCGCTGGGGCATCTTCTCTCTAACTCTCTTCTTTTCCTTCCTCCAATTTTGCCCCTTCACCTTCTTCTCCTTTCTCTCCTCTCCTCTACCCTTCCTCTCCCTAAGTTTCGAGGACTCCACCCTGTCCACAGCCACTACCCTTGAGTATATCCCCACCTCAGCAGGCGATCCCAAATTCCAGAGGCCCCGCACGCTCGTGCGCCAGCAAAGTCTGCAGCAGCCCCTGAGCCAGCACCAGCGCGCCAACCACAGCCAGCCCACCACCAGCCAGAGCCTGGGCCACCTCCAGGCCCACAGCGGCTCCTCCGCCGCCGCCGCCAACTCCCGGGGCTCCCGCGGCGGCGGCCCGGCGCGCCAGGGCACGGCCGCCGGCTCCAAGCAACGGATGGCCGGGGGCAGGAGCCGCTCCAACCCCGGCAGCTGGGACCACGTGGTGGGGCAAATCCGCAACCGCGGCTTGGACATGAAGTCCTTCCTGTAAGTGTGCGTTCGCCATCACTGCCCTCTGCATTCTCCTCTCCACCCCCGTCCACTCCTCTCTCCATCCCTTCCCCTCCTTTGCTCTCTCTGCTCCATCACTCTCCATCACTGCTCTGTCCTTCCGCTCTTTTGCTCTCTCCACCCCTCTGTCCATTGCTCTCCTCTGCTCCTTTGCTCTCTCCATTCCCTCTCCATCCCCCTCTGCTCATCCCTCTCTAGAGCCCTCTCTCCCTCCCTCTCTCCTCTACTCCTTCCTTCTGCTCATCCCTCTCTCCTCGGCTCCTTTACTTGCCCCGGCACGGCCGCTCATCTGTCACCCCCTCGGGGACACGCTGCCCCTGGCCCTTGGGAAGGTCCATGTCCCCCCCGGCTCACGGGGGCTCAGGGAAGGGCTCGTACCCTTTCTCAGTGAGCTTTGCCACATTCCTGGCTATCCCCTTCCATCCCCAGCGACGGCCACCAGTGAGGTCCCCAGGGAGGGACGTTGTCCCGAGTTGTCACGGTGCGGGTGGCAGAGTCCCCCGTGCCGGGTGACCGTGAGTTGAGCCCCGATGTCATTCCCAGCCAGAGGAGCCGTGGGATCTCTAATCCGCCTTAACCCCATCTCCTCCATTGGCGCTGGATTTCCAGCATCAAACCCCGGGGACTAATCCGAGTCCCGTGTTGTCACCCTGTCTCGGCACATGACATTGTCCCTCCTCTGCAGAGCTGGGCCCCCGGCTCCATCTTCCCTTGGATTCTCCAGCTCCTCCCTGGCCGCTGTTTGCCCCCGGCATCCTGGAAAATGGAATGCTGAGGTCCCAGCTTTGCTTTCTGCAGGCTGGTGGCACTTGGAGGGGGATGCAGGACTGACCCTGCCCTCCGTGAGCTGACACTTCCTGCATCAGGATTAGATGAGACACACATAAATTTGGGTGCCCATCCCGCTGTGGTGAGAGGGCTGAACCTTCCTCCAGGCACCCTGGGGTGCACTGCCCACCATCCCCTCTCCGCTCTCCCAGCTTCCTCCCAGCTCCATTTCCCGGCTTCCCGATGTGGAGCTGCGGCTCACCAGCCATCCCGAGGGTCACGTTCTCCCTGTTTACCCAGCGCCGGTGCTGGTTCCAGCCTGACTTGGCGGAGAGGGAGCAGCCGCAGAGCCCAGACGTGCCGAGTCAGCGCCGCTTCCCAGCGGAGGAGCCGCTGTCATTCCCCACCGCCTCTTTCCCCATCCATCGATTCTTCTTTCGCTCTTTCACCCCGTTCACCCTCCCCGGCGCCGCGGCGTAAATGCAGTTACAGACCCGGGGAGGTCAAAGAGCCTGGCCATGGCACCGCCAATCCCTTCCTCCATGGAATGATGCTGGCACCTCACTCCTGTCACGCTCTCCCTCATTCCCAGCCCCCCCAGGCATCTTTTCCCCCCTTTCATCAGGATTTTGGCACCCTCCCTGCCCGGACCGGTGGAGGAGAGGGGCAGCGCGGGTATCCACGCCTGCCGGGCTCCCTGGAGCCGGCGCCTTTCTCCCCGCAGCCCTGTGCGCCCATCCCGGCCGCCGTCACCTCGCAGGAGCCGGCGGGGAGAGCCGGGGTCCCCTCGCCGCCGGGGGTCCGCGGGACGCCGCCGGCTCCTGCCGGTTCCCTGCCTCACGCTGTGTTCTCCTCTCTCTTTCTCTCTCTCTCCCGCTGCCGGCGGGGCCGCCCGGGCAGGGAAGGCCGGATGGTGGTGCTATCCCTGGTTCTGGGACTCTCAGAGCAAGATGACTTTGCCAATATTCCCGACCTGCAACCCGCTGGGACGCAGCCGAACCAGGCGAACGCTCAGGGGGACAAGAGGTATGAGCGAGGACGAGGCCAGTCCCGCAGGAGGAGGAGACGAGGGCCTCACCCAGGGTGGAGGAGGAGGAGGAGGAGGAGGCTGGCCTCGTGGAGCGCGAAGGTTGGAGCGGCACAGGGTGGCCCAGCGGGCACCGGGACGTCTGAGCTCTCCCCGGCACCGGCACCCGCGGTTCTGCCTCTGGAGCAGCGGCACCGAGAGGACCCCCATCCCTTCCTCCTCCCTCCTCCCTCCTTCCTCCCCCTCCTGCCCTTTCCGGCCCTGGCTGCATGCGGGGAAGGGGGGCGGGGGACACGCTCAGGGACAGGGGGGCACGGGGGATACCCCCCGAGCGATGTCGCATGGGCTGAGCCGCGTTCCATCCCGACACGCTGCTGCCACCTCCATCCCGGCGGGATGGGCAGCTCCCCCGGGGACCGGGGACACCGCTGCGGTGGCAGGGGGGCAGAGCGAGAGCCACAGGCCGGGAGGACGCCGTACCCCCGTTCTCCTCCAGCACGGCACAGCCCCTCGCCCCCGGCTGCTCCCGCATTCCCGGCGCGCCGCAGGCTCGGCAGCGCATCCAGCGCCGGCACCGGCGCCCGGCCGCGGCCACGGCGCTGGCTGGCAGAGGCAGAGGGTCCGTGCGCCGCCGGCAGCGGGTGTTCATCCCCTCCGGAGCGGGGAGGAGGTGTGAAGCCGGCGGGCGCTGCCTCCCCGTGTGCTCGGCGTGCGGATGAACTGGCACCGTTCTCGCCCGCCGGCTATTTTTACCCTGCTCCGCTTGGTTTCGCTCCATCTTTTAGCACTTCCCTCCCCGGCGTCGCGCTGCGCAGCCGGTCCCCGCCGGGAGCACCGGCAGCCCGTGCCGGCCGCCGGCTGCCCCGTGCCGAGGGGACGGGGACGTGGGACACGGCGGGTGGGTGGCTGTGCCGCAAGACCCCGCTGCCTGCTTCCCGCTTGCCGCAGCTCCCTGCTCCCAAACCCCATCCCAGCACGTGCATGGCACTCCCCACCTCCATCCCTCCCGCTCCTGGTTCCCTGGACCCCGCAGGACGCGGCGGGATCAGCCGGCGGAGGGGACGCGCTCCGGCAGCCTCGGCTCTCTCCCGCCCCACGACGCTGCCGACCACCCGCTCTTCTTCCTCAAAACATCTCCTCCATCCCTGTTTCGCAGCTTCTTCCTTCCAGCCTGTCCCCGGCGGCTCCAGCCTCGGCGTGTCTCCTGTCCCGGCGACTCCGTCTGTCCGTCCACCCTCCCCGCTCCTCTCTCCCATTCCCTCCCGGCAGGCCGGCGCTGGACGACGCTGCTCCTCCTTTCTTTTGCTCTCTCCCGCTCTCTCTCCCGCTATCCGTGACCTCCGCCGGCATTCCCGGCTCCACCGGCGCCTCCTCGCTCAGCGGCCGCGCCGCCGGCTCCTTCACCTTCATTTTCCCTGGTTTTAACCTGATTTTGCCTCTCCAGCTGCCTCGGCCTCTCCGGTCCTTTCTGGGTGCCATCCCGTGTGTGCGTGTGGGTGTTCCCATCGCCCCCCCATGTCCCCTCCCCGTGCGTCTGCGTGTGCTTGGCGTGGTGGCGTGTGTCCGTGGCATGTTGTGGCTTCCCGTGTGTCCCTGCGCCTCTCGGTCCGTCTGGTGGTTTGTCACCGTGTCCCAGCTCGGACAGGAACCGTGGCGGGGGGTTGGGAGCATCCCGGGCTGCCTGTCCCCTCCGCCACGCACCTGTGTCCCGTTGTCCCTGTGCCTCGTGGCAGCGTGGCCTCGGCACATTCCCGCTTGTCTCCATCGCTGCTCTGTCCGTCTGCCTCCCACCGCTCCCAGCTGCCCACCCTGCCCGGCACTGTGCCTGGGAGCCACCGTGTGTGGGGACAGCCAGGACAGTGATTCCAGGGGTGCGAAATGGGGCAGGGGGCAGCGAGCCCACGTGGAGCACCCGTGGGTGCCTGGCACCCATCGGGTTAAGGAGGGTGTTGGTGTGTGAGGAGCAGCCAGAGCCGTGGGTGCTGTGGGGACCACGCTGTCCCTGCCATCGCCGTGGGACGTGGCCAGGGGGACCTGCTGCCGTGCCCTACAGGTGCCAGGCCACCAGCTGGCTCTGGGACAGGGCCGGGATGCTGGCGGGCTGCAGCCACCGCGTGTCCCAGCAGCGTCCATTGCTGGCTCAGTATCCACTGGCAGAGGGCACCCGGGAAGCCCCTTGCTGTCTCGCCCTCGGCTCCCGGCCCCTCTCCTCCAAGGCCTCTCTTCCCGCAGGTTGCCGGCTGCTGGGAAGGCTGGGAATGCGGCACCGGCACCGGGGCAGCCGCCGCACGATGAGTCCGACCGCAAGACGGAGCCGCACTCCTCCGTCTCCGACCTGGTCAACTCCCTGACCAGCGAGATGCTCATGGTGGGTGGGTGGGGTGCGCTGGGTTTGGGGGTCTCCATGCTCAGTGTCCAGCCCTCCCAGCTCTTCCCCGCGCCATCCACAAGCGCTCCGGCACGTCCCTGCCCGCTGTGCCAAGTCCCCGTCGGCCGAGCCGACGCGCCGCGGATGTGTGCCCCAGGCTGGCACGAGGGAGCGAGCAGTGCTGGACACGTGAGGGATGCGCTGTCAGGAGGAATTTGGCTAATTGGAGCTCCCGTTCCACGGGACGAGTGGCGCCGAGCCAGGAGCCGTCGGACGCGGTGGGGGCAGCGGGAAGCCGGGCAGAGGCTGATGTCCCCTGACAGCTGGCGGGGCTGGGGTCTGGGGGACGGGGGTCGGGTCCCCGCCAGTCCCCAGCTCTGCGCTCACCCCCCTCCTCTGCCCCCCTCCCGCAGCTCTCCCCGGGCTCCGAGGATGACGAGGGCCACGAAGGCGTCAGCCGGGAGAACCTGGGCCGCATCCAGTTCAGCGTCGGCTACAACTTCCAGGAGTCCACCCTGACCGTGAAGATCATGAAGGCGCAGGAGCTGCCGGCCAAGGACTTCAGCGGCACCAGCGACCCCTTCGTCAAGATCTACCTGCTCCCCGACAAGAAGCACAAGCTGGAGACCAAGGTCAAGAGGAAGAACCTCAACCCGCACTGGAATGAGACCTTCCTCTTTGAAGGTATGGATTGGGATGGGCTGGAGGGGATCAGGGTGGGAGCGGAGCCTCCTGGGGTTCAGCTCAGCTCGAGTGATGCGATGGGTTGGCCAAGCCACTGAGGCCAGGCTGGATGTGCATCCCATAAAGGGGATGTAGGGGAAGGTTTGGAAGGTTCCATACCCCCATGGGTGGGTGCAGGTGTGGGAATTAATGTGGCAGCAGCTCCTTGTACCGTGGGCTGCTCCCCATCCTCTGCCTGGTGCCAGGGTCCTGCCACCAGCCCAGGAAGGGTGGAGTAGTCCTGGAACTGCTCCTCATCTCCTTTGGCTTTTCCATCTGTGTCACAGGGTTCCCCTATGAGAAGGTGGTGCAGCGGGTGCTGTACCTCCAGGTCCTGGACTACGACCGCTTCAGCCGCAATGATCCCATTGGAGAGGTGTCCATCCCTCTCAACAAGGTGGACCTGACCCAGATGCAGACCTTCTGGAAGGACCTGAAGCCCTGCAGTGATGGCAGTGTAAGGCCCTGGACCCCCTCATCCCCCTGGGGAGGGGAGGTGACTCCCTGTCCCTGCAGTGTCCCAACAGGACCACTCCCCATCCCAACAGGGACATTTTCTGCTTCAACATCTGATGGAGATTTTTCTCTTCCCAAATTTTAAATTAAGTAGCCCAAAGTCTCATTTTGGGTCAAATCAAACTGTTTCAGGTAGACCTAAAATGAAAGTTTTTTCCCTCTTCTGCCTCCAGCAAGACCAGAAAATGTCCCACTGGGGGCAGCCCCATTTCCTCCTGCCCTGCCCTGATTTTCTGTGCCTTCCCAAACCGCACCCTTGGGCTGCTCTGGCGGGGGTCCCGTGCCAGCACCCAGCTCCCACAGAGGAGCTCTGGGGGGCATAGGTGTCCTCAGGGAACATGTGTGTCCTGCAGGGAAGCCGCAGGGAGCTGCTGCTGTCACTGTGCTACAATCCCTCAGCCAATTCCATCGTGGTAAACATCATCAAGGCAAGGAACCTCAAAGCCATGGACATCGGGGGCACCTCAGGTATGGCACGGGCTGGCCCTGATCCCGGGCAGCATTCCCTGGCTCCCATCCGGGGCTGAGAGCGGCTCCTCTCCTGCCAGATCCCTACGTGAAGGTGTGGCTGATGTACAAGGACAAGCGGGTGGAGAAGAAGAAGACGGTGGTGATGAAGAGGTGCCTGAACCCCGTCTTCAACGAGTCCTTCGCCTTCGACATCCCCACGGAGCGGCTGCGCGAGACCACCATCGTCATCACTGTCATGGACAAGGACAGGCTGAGCCGCAATGACGTCATTGGCAAGGTGGGTGACATGCCTGAGGGACACCCAGGTGGGAATCGGGGACAGCCAGACCTGGGGCTGCCAGTGCCTGGTGCCATCTCCAGTGCGGAGCGTGCTGTGAACCCCTCGTGCTGTGTGCCATGGCCACAGAGGGCCGGAGCTCTCCCAGAAAGGCAGGGATGGAGGGATGGAGCATGGGGAGCCACACCGGGATGGATCCCACTCGCTGGGATTACTCCCGGGGACGGGAGCGGTGGAATTATCCATGAAATCACCCAGCTCATCATTAGCGCAACGATGACAAACGAGCGCCATAATCCCCATCCGTGATCCCCAAACGCCGCGCTGGGGTCGGGACGACTCAGCAGTTGGGATAAATCCATTAAATAAATCCCCGGATCAGCGCCGCGGGCTGCCGGGCAGGGGCGGAGGTGGCAGTGTCCCCAGTGTGGGCACATCCAAGAGCCTGATTCCAGGGATGGACAGGCAGTGGCCATTATATCCCACTCTCCGTTAAAACCCCACCGTAGCCTGAGGCTCGCTAATCACTTTTGATCGCATAATTAGCAGCGAGCTCGGCTCCATCCCGGCTCTCCGCGACGATCCGCGGAGCCGTGGCACCGGCTCCCCGAGGTGGCAGAAGCAGCAGCAGCAGTGAGAGCTGGCACACGCGCTTTTCCGCGGTGCCATATGGAAAACTGCGGGATAAAAATAGCCCGGCCCCGTGCCGAGCCCGGAAAAGCGGGGCTGGAGCAGTTTGGGGGTGAAGGCGTCAGCGCCGGGCAGCGGGATGGGTGGGGATGGAGAGGCCGTGGTGGCTCCAGGGATGCGTTTCCCGCAGATTTACCTGTCCTGGAAGAGCGGTCCCGGCGAGGTGAAGCACTGGAAGGACATGATCGCCCGCCCGCGGCAGGCGGTGGCACAGTGGCACCAGCTGAAGGCCTGAGCGCCCCCGGACCGTGGGCTCGGGGTCCCCCTTCCCAGCTCCCAGCCCCTTCCCGCGGCGCTCCCGGCCAGGGGCCGGCGGGACAGCGGCCTGGCTCGCGGGAACCCTGCGGGAGGACGGGGACGGAGCCCCCCCGAGCCCCCGGGTTCGCCTCTCCCTGGGGTGCGGGGGGTGCGGAGCCGCCCCCAGCCCCGGCCGAGGAGGTGCCAGAAGCGATGTCCCCCCCATCCCTATTCCCACCACCGGGCAGGACTTCTGCGAGTGCTTCCAGCCCCGCTCCCGGAGCCCCTCGGCCCCTCCCCGGCCTCGCCCCCCCCTCCATTTCAGGGGGTCAGGCTGCGGGTGCAAGAGGGACCCTCCTCCCTCCCCTTTCAGCTCCATAAAACCTCTCGGAGCCGCCAGCGGAGCCACGGAGCCCCCCTGCCCCACCTCCTCCCCCCGCGCCCCCCTCGAGTCTCCCGGGGCGGGCGGGGGACACCGAGGGGAGGGGACAGCCCCTTTTCCTGGGATCGGAAGCCATGACACAGTTCCTTATCCAAAGCGGGCTCCTTCGTGCACTGCCTTCAGCCGGGTTCGATGCTTTACCTCCGTCTTGGGTTTCGGCGGGAGCGGGGGGGCCCTAAGCCGCCCTGGGGACCCCGGTCCTGCCCTCCCCCCCAGCCCGGGCTGGAAGGGGCCCCTCGGGGGAATGCAGAGCTCCACAGGGTCCCCTTCCAGCCGGGCTGATGCGGGCGCCGGGGCTGCCCCGGGAGCTCCGTGCCCACCCCTGGGGATAAAGGGTGGAGCGAGCGCTGTTGTCCCCATCGAGGGCAGGTGACATTCCCTGGGCTGGTGGCATTCCTTGGGACAGCCAGCCTGGCAGGATCAGTGCCAGCAGCAGCATCCCCACGGAGCCCTGGGATGCACACGCCAGACCCCTTCCCACTCCACTCCCTGGGACCCCCAAAAACAGGGACAGACCCACCTGGGAGCCCCCCCCTCAGGGGTGACAAGGGGGTCGGTGGTGGCTCTCCGTGGCAGACACCAGATCATCCTCAGTCTTCCTGCTCCCCCCGTGGCAACCTTGGCTCCCAGCAGCTCCCACAGCCCCAATTTAGACAATTTTGGACAATCTGGAGAGAAGTCATAATACTGCTATTACAGTAATAACAACGCTTTTAGGGACATTTGTATTTTTGTCATATTCTCTCTTTTTTTAACATAAAAGAAGAGACTTACATGCCTGGGGAAGAGGTGGCAGGGCCAGGGCTGTGCCAAGCCGGGTGCCCCCCACAGCCCCTCGGGCACCCCGCTTTTCCAGGCTGGATTCCTCGTCCGCGGTCGGGCTCCCCGGGGGTTTGTGTGTTCATTTTTAACTCTAGAGCTCGTAGCCGTGATCTTGTTCAGGTTCTCTCTTCTTCATGTGACGGTAACATCCAACTGGTGTGTAAAATAAAGAAAAACAGGACAAAAAAATTTAAAAAAAATTTTAAAAAAGGGAAAAAAAAAAGATAAAAAATCCAATAAAGAGCCTGGCCCAGCCTGGCTGAGGAGCGGCTGGAGCGGGGGGTGCCCGGCTGGCGATGCCAAGGATGGGGCGCACGGGTCAGGGCATCTCCTTTGAAGAATCCTATTTTTGGGGAGTGGGGCCCCTCGTTTTCTGGAGGCAGCCCCTGCTCTCAGTAATAAAGGACAGTCAGTAACTGCCAGCGTGAGTCATCTGTGGGATGGGAGGAATGCAGGGGGTGGATCCTGGGGTGGGAATGGGGGCACCACACGTGGGTGAGCACCACAGTTGAGTTGGGGGGGCAACCCCCCAGCGCTGAGCATCCCCCCCCAGCATTATCCCTCCCAGCCCTGAGCATTCCCACAGTATTATCCCACCCATCACTGAGTATCCCCCCAAAACTCTGGGTTCCTGCTAGGACTGGGATCCCCATGGGGGCTTCAGAAACAGCACTGACCCCCGCAGCCTGCTTGGAGCCAAGCGAGTTTCCATCCCATCCAGGTCTGGGCTGAGCTCCTTGGCATGGGATAGGGACTGGAATGTGGCTCTGAAGGGAAGGAAGAGGCAGGGAACCATATCCTGTGTCCTGGTGCCATGGAAAAGGCACTGGTGGCTGTTAAATAATTCACAGAATGCTGTCTTAAATAAATAAATGAAACTCCAAACGCAGGGATGGCAGGAGGGCCATGCATGTCCTCCCTGCACAGGATAAGACCCCACTGGATCCACCCTTCAGGCTCCGGGATGCAGTGTTGGAGGTGACAGAAGGGGATAACACTGTCCCCTTGCCACCTGCACCCTGGTGGAGAGGAGGCGGCTGTTGCCTACTCCTGCTCCACCTCCAGCTGAGCCAAACCTGGGAATTTTGGCATTCCCAAGCTGCCAAGCTGCCAGTAGCATTGGTGCCACTGATCCTGGCTCTGCCTGGGCTCTTACACCGACGCCGGGCTCCTTTCATCCTCCCAAATCTTTGGAAGCGCAGTGATCCGGGCGCTCCTGTTGCACGGATCCGCAGCGATTCCCGATCCCGCTGCCTTGTGCTGGCAGGCAGCGGGAGCAGATGGAAATAGCAGCGTGATCCCAGCTGCGGAGAGGCCACAAACCGTCGCACGCGGGGCCGGGAGAGGAGGCAGGGATATATATAGGGACAGACGTATGGATGATGCACTGCCGGCAGCGGGGACTCGCCGGTGCCAGCGGCCCCAAAATACTCGAGCGGAGCCGGAATCTGTCAGATTCCCACTGACTGCAGCAGCTCCTGGCCCTGGTGTCACCACCGTCGTCACCGGTGCCTGGATCCCAACCTGGCTACTTGGGAAAAGCTGGGTGGTGACAAAAGGCTGCAGAGAGGGAGGACCCCCCTATCCCAGGTGTCAGAGCTCCTGGATCTGATCCTAGCCATGGGGACTGGCGGGTGGCATCCAGAGCCACCACCTGCATCCCAATTCCTGCCGAATGGGTGCGCTGGCAGGGATCTGCATGGAGCTGCTGGCATCAGATCTTGCCTGCGTCAGGGGCTTGGAATGCTGAGGGTCTCTGGCAGGGTCAGCACCCTCGGGATCATGGATAATTCCTCGGTTATTAGCAGCAGTGTCTTCCCAGATAAAGCAGCATCACTGTGGATCAATGGCATGAAGGGCTGGGAGACGCTCAGAATTCCAGGAGTGTGTTCCTGGGATGTCATGGGATCCTAGGATGCTCTGCCCTACAGTGATGGGTACCTGGATGGGAAAAGGGATTAACAGCCTGTACCTATTGGAAAGATCTGATTCAAAGCTCCTGCTAAGCCCCAAATCCCTGAAATTACCCCAGAGGAGCTGGCACCGACAGCTCCTGCAGATCCCACAGCTGAGGAAGCTCCACGTGTCCAAAATAGCCGTGGTTCCTGCTGCGGGATAGGAAGTGGAGGGAAAAGCCGGCAGCACCCGCCCTGCCAGTGCCGGAGCGGATGTGGCAGGAGCTCTGGCTGCCTCCCAGCCCCAACCCCATATCCATGGCCATTAAAAGCGGATGTGTGGTTTGAAACCTCCAGCGGGCTGCAGACCTCGGATCCCCAAGCTTTCCACCACACCGGCTCAGCTCAGAGATGGATGGAGGGAACCAGGATTCTTTGGATGTCCAAAAGAAGAGGAGCTGGTGGTTGCACACCAGGATATGTCCCCTTGGTTTTAGGGGATCCCAAATAAACCCTTCCCTGAGGCTGGTCCCCACCACTTTTCTCTCACAACAAATTCCTTGGATTTGTGCTTTTTATTGCCTGTGTTTGGTCTAAGAGGCACTTGGAGAGAGGAAGAAGAAGGATAAGGTGTCAACCCTGGATCTGGTGCCTGTTTTGGGACAGACAGTGCCAGGGATGAGCCTCCTCTTCCCACAGAGGCAAAACCCTGTCCAGGTTGGAGACAGGCAGTGCTTCGACCCAGGTGGAATTTCCATCAGCTCCTTCCCAAACCTGATAGCCAGGAGAAGCCTGGTGGAAAATTCTCTCCCCCAGCCCAATTCCAGCAGCGAGCTGGGGTTCTCAGGGTCAGTGCCTTTGTTCCCAAACCTCAGAGCTCTCCAGGATGATGGGATCCATGGAATGGATGCAGCCAGCACTGCTTTTTCCTGTGCTGCCCACTGGGACAGGAGCAAAGGATTTTCAGAGGTGGAGGAGTGGAAATGTTCTTGTGGGGTGGCAGTGTGAGATCCCCCCTCAGGGAAGGGGGCTGTATCCCAATCCAAGGCACCCTGGAGTAGGTGGGATAACCATTGGGATCCATGAGCCCTGCCAATCCAGGACACAATGCTGCTGTCCCAGCTGGATAAGGCTGGTGGTCAGACCATCGGTTTTCCTTTGTGGAGGCTGTGAGCTTCCTCCTTTCCCAGCCCTAGATGGGAATTCCCTGGGAGGCAGGTGGAGGCTCTGCACCCCTCCAGGGGGACAGCGGCTCACGTTTCCTCAGGAGATCCCGTCAGGGCTGCAAATTCCCCCTCCCCATCCTCCGGCCCATCCTCCGGGGATACCGGGGCGACCTCGGTGCCCTCCGGCTCCTCCTCCTGTTGCTGCAGGCTCTGCAGCCGCTCCTGCCGCTCTTCCATGTATTCCTGCGCCCCGTCGCCCACCAGCTGCACTTCATCCCCGACGCAGGGCGGCTGCCGGACGGGATTGTGGTCGTAGGACAGGAGGCGCAGGGAGGCGAGGCCGCTGAGATCCGGGAAGCTGGCGATGC
Organism: Camarhynchus parvulus; assembly: GCF_901933205.1. Lineage (NCBI taxonomy): Eukaryota > Metazoa > Chordata > Aves > Passeriformes > Thraupidae > Camarhynchus > Camarhynchus parvulus. The sequence goes on from NW_022148391.1 coordinate 59,731, forward strand.
GGTTGCGATCCAGGTCGAGGACGCGGATGTGATCCATACGCAGCAGCACGGACGGGAACTCCTGGAAGCGGTTCCCGTAGAGCCAGAGCCCCCGCAGGCTGGCCATGCGGGACAGCGCCGCGGGCAGCCGGCACAGCCGGTTGTCTCCCAGCTGGAGGCTGCGCAGCTCCGGCAGCTGCAGGAGGGCGCGGGGGAAGTGCGCCAAGAAGTTTCCCTCGATCCAGAGGCAGCGCAGGCTCTGGAGCTGGGCGAAGGAGGGCGGCAGCCCCTGCAGCCCGTTGCGGCCCAGGTACAGGTACGCCAGGTGGGGCAGGTCGCACACGGCCTCGGGCAGCTCCATCAGCTCGTTGCCGTCCAGGGCGAGGGTCCGAAGGTGCTGCAGCTCCGCCAGCTCGTCCGGGACCTCCCGCAGCCCCGCGTCGCTCAGGTAGAGCTTCCGCAGCCCCTGCTGAGCCCACAGCTCGGCCGGGATCTGCCGGCCCCGCACCTCCAGCCGCTGCTCGACGCCGTCGGGGCCCTCGGCGGCCGCCACCGGGACCCCGCGCCCCGAGGAGCCGCCGCTGCCCATCGCTCACCGGGACCGGCACCGGGACCTGCACCGGACCCGGCGGGGCGGGGGGGGGAGAGGGCGACGCCGTGGCCATGGCAACGCGCCGCGGCCAATGGGAGCCCGCGCCACCGGGGCGGAGACCACGCCCCCGTCCATTCACGCCCCGCCCCGCCGTTCGCGCCCATTTAGACCACGCCTACCAACTTCATTCATGCCCCGCCCCGCCGTTCCCACGCCCACCGAGCCCCATTCATGCCCCGCCCCGCCATTCCCACGCCTACCCGGCCCCATTCCCGCCCTACTTGTCCCGGTTCTGTCCACAAACCAGGCAGGACCCCCTCGCACCCCAGCATTCCCAGCCCCTCTTCCAGCAGCCTGGCATCAGCGTCCTCACCCTGAATTCGGTGTGACGCCCTAAACTGAGTGTGAGGTCCCTGGGCTGGGTGGGAATTCCTAAACCGGCAGGAGGGGCTCCCTGAGCTGTGTGTGGATGCTTTGACTGGGTGGGGGTCCTTAACCTGGTGGGGAGTCCCTCTGTGATTCCTCAGATCCCCTGGGACCCTGCCGAGACCCACTCCCTGGGGCACAGATCCCGTTCTCCATGGCCAGGGAAGATATGGATGAAGCCTCTCCAAGTGCCCCCTCCCCATGCCATGGCTGCCCACCCTGCGGGGTCCTTCCTCCTCCTCATCCTCACGCTTCCCACCACAGCCCTGCCCGGATTTTCCTGCCGCAAATCAGCTGTGTCATTCCAAAGGCGGCTCGGAAAGTTGGAAAGCCAGGCTCGTACAGCCCTCCAGCGGCAGCTGGCCAGGTGACACCCCCCGACCACCCAAACCCCTCCTGCCAGCTTTTTGGGAGGCAGGAAACCCCCAAAATGAGGGAGCAATCCAATGGCATCGCTCAGGGTCTTTATTCCTCCTACGGGGATTTGGGAAAAGCCGAGGATGGGATTCCCAGGATGCAGCAGCACTTTTTGGGGGGGGGTCACGTCAGGGGGTCATCAATGCGCCACAGGTTGGTGGGGCGGTTGTTGGTGCTGAAGCCACTGGGACTCGGGATCTGGATGCCCTCCACAGATCTCGGGGCCCAGGTGATTGGGGTCTGTGCCCACCAGCCTGGAAAATCCAGGAGGGATTGGTGAGGGGGGTGTCCACTCCTCCTGGGGGCTGCAATCCCCCCCAAAACTCACCTGGTGCTATGGGGGCCATCTGTGAGTGCTTGATCAGGTACTGGTTCTGGATAGTGCCATACCCCAGCGGCTTCTGAGGGATGCAGTGAGTTGGGAGCGTGGTTCCTCGGGAAAAGGGATGGGACAGGGGACATGGCTGCACCCACCTTCACAGGAGTGACTCCCTTGGGTCCCACCTGGAGCTCCGGGGGGGCGAAGGGGGCTGGGTAGCCCATGGCAGGCTGGTACTGTGTGGGGACACAGGGATGAGATCCTGCTCATTCCCATGCTCAGGCAGCTCCCGCTGCCTCAGAGCCCACTGGGAGCACTGGGACAGGATGTCTCCTGCCCTTGCCACCCCATCCCTTTGCTTACAGTGCTGCATGTGGCAGAAAAGGAATCCATCCGACCATCACCGACAGCAAGCTGTGGGATAGGAAAAGTGTCCCCTGGGGTGCTGAGGGGTGGGGGGGACAGGGGACACGGTAGGGACAGGGCTCACGGGCTGCTCTGGCACGGTGAGGTCACTCCTCGGGGAGGTCCCGGTGCCGCCCGACAGCTCCGTCGCCCTCGGTGGGACATCTGTGGGGAGCAAATGGAGCAGGGATGTCCCCTGTGTCCCCAGGCCTGGCATTACCTGGATACACCTGTCCCACTGTGTCTGAGGGGGGCAGGGGGTCTCCAACACTCCCAAAACCTCCTGAGGTCTGACCTGGCTCCAGGAACACTGACATCCCAAAATCCCTAGAGTTGGATGTGGCTCTGGGACCATCAATAATCCCAAAACGTTCCTAATGTTGGAGCAGGACCTGGAACCCCCAGGGCCTCAAACCCTCCTGCGGCTGGAGGTTTCCTAAGAATCCTAACACCCCAAAATCCTCCTAAGGACAGAGCTTTCCCTAGGATCACCAAGACCGCAGAATCCCCTGGGAATAGAGCTTTCCCTGGGATCTCAACACCCCAAAACCCTCCCACTAGGGCTGGAGCTTTCCCTGGGATTCTCAAGACCCCAAAACCATACCTGGCTTGGCAGGAGTGGCGCAGTACCTCTGGATGCCGTATTCCCCGGATGTATTTGGGGCTCTCACCTCCCCGAAACGGAGGTGGGAAAAGGAGAAGCCAGTGGGATACTGACACTGCGGATCATCCACGTGCTCGGGCAGGATCCTTTGGTACTCCGGGCGCCCGAAGACCTTGAAGTCCTTGGCAGTGGTGGAAATGTCGGTGTCCTGGCTGTGATGGGAATGGCTGTGACGGAGTGATCCCAAAACGTGCCCCCCAAACTCCTGGAGCAGGGACCTACCGCTCCACGTGCGGGCAGATCAGGGATCTGAGCTCTGAGTAGTTGTTGACGACGTATCCTGAGCCGGTGTGGACGCCGAGGAGGGGGTGGATGCTCCTGTCACTGGGGGGCTCAATCCCCAAAATGCGCCCCTTCTTCACCTTTGGGGGTGACCCCCTGGGCCCCTTCCCAAAGGCTGCCTCGTAGGTGGTGACGTAGAAGCCCGGGAGCTTGGAGGGGGCACCCTTCACCATGGGGAAGCCCGTCCCCAATCCCGCGGCGGGCGAGTCCTGCGGCAGGGACGGCATCTTGGCTCTGGGAACAGGCCCCTGGAGCCGGGAATGGCCCGAGGTACGGCCCTACGCCATGGTTGGAGCTGCACTGGAGGTGCGGGGCCTTCCCAGCAGGCCCGGAAGCTGTGGAATGTGCCCGGGGAACGCGACTCTATCTCCTGGTAACCGCGACAATGGGGACCTCCCGGGAGGCTGTCACCGGAGGGCAGGAGGTGGGACAACCTCCCTGGTTGTCGCTGGAGGGCACCACGGGGAATGTCCCGCTCCAGCTCCACGACAGCCCCCCCGCCCCGGGGTGGGGTCACCTCCTGGGGGTCCTGGGAAAAGGGGCAGGTGGGAATTGGGAATATCAGCGAGGTGGCATGGGCCAGATCGAGCTGCGAATGTCACCGAGGGCACGACCCCGATGTCACAATGCAGGAGAGGGGCAGGGCCAGCAGCCAGGCAAGGCCGGTAGTCAGGGCTTTATTCAGCATTCCATAAATGTCCAAAGGCTGCTGGGAAGAGGAGGAAAACCATAGGGAAGGTGGAAACGCCAGTCCAGAGCCCCACGTCCCTGTGCTAGTCCAAGGAATGGGGACAGAGGCGTCCCCTCCCTCAGCGTGGAGGCTCAAACAGATATTCCAGGTCCGGCTGCCGGAGCCTCTGCTCCCTGTTCCTGTTTTTGGCAAATTCCCTCAGCATGGCCATCACATCCGTGTCGAACTCCGCCGGCGTGGGCTTCGCTTCTGAGGGGAAAACAGGGAAAAATCAGCTCTGTGCTGTGCCCAGGTGCCACCCCGGTGTCCCAGGGCGTGGCCACACGTACCAGTGGCCCAGTAATAAATGTCCCAGTCGTTACTGGGCTCGTTGATGAGGCGGTCGTAGTGGTTCAGCTGCTCCTCGCTCATGCGCGCCAGGTTCTCCTTGGCAAAGAGGCTGGAGAGGGATGGATCGGGATGAGCGGGAGATGAAGGAAGAGTTGGGATACAGGAACCAGCTCAGTGTGATCCTGGAAAACACCGACCCCCAGCCTGCCCTCCCTCACCTCAGTGGGTGGGAAAACACCTGCACAGCATTCCCAGAGAAACCCTGGAATGCCCCTACCCAGCCTGGTCTGGTGGAAGGTGTCCCCACCCATGGCAGGGGGTGAAACTGGATGAGCCTTTAGTCCTTTCCATCCCAAACCATTCCAGGATTCCATGTGCTCGTTCACATGAGATATTGGAAAGGGATTCTTTCCAGAGAGGGTGCTGAGGCCCTGGAATGCACTTCCCAGAGAAGCTGTGGCTGCCCCATCCCTGGAAGTGTGCAAACCAGGCTGGATGGGGGTTGGAGCAACCTGGGATAGTGAAAGGTGTCCTTAAGGCCCTTTCCAACCCAAATCATTGCAGAATTCCACAATTCTGTGACCCTAATCGCTCCTTCAATCCCAAAATCCAACTGGCCTGGTATTCACATGTCCCAGGATTTACAAACATCCTTCCCAAAGCATTTTGGCTCACTGAGCTCTCCCAGTTCCACTCCATCACTGGATCCTGGACCAGCAAGATCTTGGAGCAACTTATCCCAAGGATTTTTGCCCTACCTCAACGAACTCTTCCCTGTTAATGACCTGCCATACTCAGAGCCAAGCGCACCTGAGCAGGATGCAGTTTTCCAGCATCCCCCTTTTCCTGCTCTCGTACAGCAGCCGGGCTCTCTTGGTGTCCAGGGGCTCATCCGGACGCTCCTGCCAGGGGGGCAGCGGGATCTCCAGCACGTCCTTCCCGGAATCCGTGGGGGAATCGCCCCGGTAGCCGCGCTGAGGAATCAGCGGCCGCAGGAGCTGCCGGCGCAGGGAGCAGAGCTGGAGGGAATGGGGAAAGCACAGGGGTATCAGGCCTGGGAGTGCCTGCACACAGGGACATCTTCAAATCCTACTGGACACGGTTCCCAATCCCACCTCCCCAAACCCCACTGCCCAGACACCATAAATCCCCCAGACCTCCCTTTTCCCCCAAAAATACCCTTTTGTCTGCTTAGACTCTCCACCTTTTTTTCTCTCCTCTTTTCCCCTCAATACGCTAATTTTCCTCCCATCCTGCCTCTCCCCCAAACTCACCCCTTTCCCCTCCTTTTCCTTTCCCCTCTCTCCCCCTTTTTTCCCCTTTCCCCCCGTTTTTCCCCTTTCCCCACTGTTTTCCCCTCTCCTTCCCCTTTTACCCCCTTTTCCTCCCATTTTACCCTGGTTTTCCCGCTCTCCCTCCCTCCTCTCCCTTTTCCTCCTTTCCCTCCCCTTTGCCCTCCCAGTTTTCCCCCCTTCCCCCCCACCCTGGCCGCCGCCATCTTGCCGGGCGCCGCTCTGGCCACGCCCCCTCCCGGCCCAATGGGGCGAGGCGTGCCGGAAGTGGGCGTGGCCACGCCCGGAAGTGGGCGCGGCGGCGCTGGCGGTGAGCGCGGGCGGCGCGCGCGGAGCTGGGATCGGGGGAGGGGGGGCCCGGGGTGGGGGGCGCGACCTATCGCGACATATCGCGACCCGCCACCCCCTCCCCTCACATTCCCCCTACCTACAAACCCCCCAGCCCGGGCCCCGCCGCTCCGCAGGGCCGCATATGGCGGGGACAGGGCGGCGCGGAAAAGGGGGGGGGCAGTGGGGGATCGTGGGGGGCACAGGGAATTGGGGGGGAAACAGGGATTTGGCGGGGGAGACAGGATATGGAGGGACGGAAGGATCTGGGGGGACACGGGATTTGGAGGGAAATGGGATTTGGGGGGGCACAGGGATTTAGGGAGCAGAGGGGATTCGGGGGACACAGGGATTTAGGAGGCACATGGGATTTGGGGGGACACGGATTTAGGGGGACGAGGGGATTTGAGAGGCAGAGGGGATTTAGGGGGTAGAAGGCATTTAGCGGGGGGGGCACAAGTATTTGGAGGGAAGAGGGGATTTAGGGGAACACAGTACCTGGGGTGAGGAAAGGAGATTTGGGGCTCACAGGGATTTGGGGGGACGCCCCCAGCGGCTCCCCAAGGCCTCAGTGACCCCCTGCCCCCCATTCCCAGAGCACCTTCCGTGTCCTGGCTCCGCCCGGTCCCAGCCCGGGCTCCCGCTCTTCCCGCCTCTGGAAATATGTCCGAGGGAGTGGATCTGATTGACATCTACGCCGACGAGGAGTTCACCCAGGTGAGGGCTGCGATGGGGGTGCAGATCCCCCCCCTTTTCTTTCAGGAAGAGATCCCAGTGTCCTGCAGCTCATCCCAGTGGAAGATGCAACTGGTGTGGCTGGGAAAAGGGAAGGATCATTCCCAATCGTTCCCAAATCTCGGTGGCTGCCACCTCCAGCTGTGATTAAAGGGTTTCCCTGTGGGTTGTGACACGTGGCTGGTCACGGAATGTTTGGGATTTAAGAGCTTAGCTGTGTCCTGGTTGGAAAAATGAGAAATCCCAGCTGGAAGAGGCATTTCCAGGGAATTACACAGTGAGGGGATACCAGGAGCCAAATCCATGGGATCACCCAGGCTGGGAATCTGTGCAGGAGCTTGCTGTTCCTGTGCTGCTTGTCCCATCCCAGGAGTATCTGGGATTCACAGCAGGAAATGATGAAGGAAGGGGGTGTTGGAGAAGCAGATTTTAGGGAGTTCATGGATATGGGAAAGCAAGTGCGAAGGCAGATGTTGGAAAATTCGAAACTGCCATGGAAAGCTTGTGGAGAGAAGTTGGCAAGAGGAAAAGTCATGGAAACTGGAAGCAAAGCACACGGAGGAAGGAATCACCATGGAGAAAGGAATTCCTGTGAACTCCTGGTGATCAAGAGAAGCTTCTTCTGGTTATTGGATGAGACTATCCCATGGAATCTCCTGGGAGGACCAAGTGGATGGAGGATTTTCTCAAAGCTGGAATGGTGATCCAGGCCAATGACTCTGGCATGTTCGTTCCTCTGGGATGTGTGGCAGGAGAGCACCTGGAATGAATCCATGCCAGGAACAAAGCAGTGGGGAGGTGCTGTGGTGTCCCTGTGGCACTCCAGGGATGCCAGTGTAATTCCAAATCCCACATTCCCACGTGGTGATTCCCTCTAACAGTGCCCAGCTTCATCCCTGTGCACCTCAGCTCAGTGTGCATGGATGGGGAGCAGGAGAATCCCTAAAATCTCCCAAGCTGAATCCCCTAAGTAGCAGAACTGAGGGATTCCAAGGGATTCCCCCTCTAGCCCCTCCTTCCTATTTTTGGTCTTGACTTTCTGAAACTTCCAGGCGGGAATCTTCCAGCCTTGGGCTGTGTCCAAAGGCTCCTGGTGGAGGTGGGAGCGTGGGAGTTGGATTAACCAAACACTTGAGCTTTTTTGGGAAATGAACACAAAACTACAGCTCCCTTTTCAAATCATTCTTTTATCAGCTCCAGGGAAAGAGCTGGATGCAAAAGTTCAGGGAGAGGGAAAATGGTTGGATTTTTGGATTCCTGGATTTCCACAATCCTTGGAAAGCTGTGTGCTGAGCATCCTTCTTTGTCCAGCTCCCAAGAGGATGTTTGCAATGCCCTGACCCTCAGACTGTCTCTAGCAGAAAACACTGTCCAAACTGCCTGGAATTGAAAATTTGGGAGCAGAACCTCTGGTTTTTGTGGCACACCAGCTCCTGTGGGATAGATCCTCATAGAGTGATTTTGTGGGATGAAACACTCGGCACAATCTGAATGAGGAACTGGGATCCATAGTAAACACAGAACTTGCTGGACATTCCAAATTAAATATAGCCTGAGACAGAGTGGGAATTGGGAGGCAGATCTAGGACATGCTGGAATTCCCAGCTCTGGCGCTTCCTGAGCTTCCTCTGCCAAAGGGACAGATCCAATGTGTGGGAAGCTCCTACCCTAGAAAGGGCTTTTTTTTCCCAAAAATGAGCAAGTTTGGGGTGCTGGGCATGGTTTGAGGGGGGTGTGGAATTCCCAGGTTGGATTTTTGGGAAGCATGTGTTGCCAAGGACAGGCTCATCCCTGGAGGGCATTTGGTTTTCCACCACTGAATTCTTGCCCTCCAAATTGGGAATTTCTTCCTGGTGGTAGCCACAGAGTCTTGTCCTATTGTGTGGGATCCAAGTGGGCTGGTCCTTGGAATGTGCTGGAGCTCAGTGGGGGTTTAGATGAGATATTGGGAAGAATTTCTTCCCTGTGAGGATGGTGAAGCCCTGGAATGGATTTCCAGGGAAACTGTGGCTGCTGCATCCCTGGAAGTGTTCCAGGCCAGGTTGGACAGAGCTTGGAGCAACCTAGGATAATGGAAGGTGTCCCATGGCGGGGGGTGGGATGGGATGATCCTTAAGGTCCTTATTCCAACCCCAACCATTTCATGATTCCATGAAATCAGAGACCATCATCCTGTTTTTTGGGATTGCCCAGGCAAGGGGTGGCTGTAATTCCCAACTGTGCATAGACCCAAACCAAGTGATTTGGGCCTTAAACCTTTGAACTCAGCTTGGAAATTCCTCTTGGGAATTGGGACAGCAGTTTGGGAAGAGCAAAGAAGGCTTCCCAAGCCCTTCCCAAGGCAGGATCTCATGACGTTTTCCCAGCAGGACCCGGAGTTCAGTAATGCTGACCAGATGGATCTCTACGACGATGTGTTAGCAGCCAGCTCCCAGCCCCAGGAAAAGCGTTCCAGCAGCTCGGAAGCGCCTCCGGAGATCCGTCAGGAGCCATCTCCCAAGCCCAACAGCAAACCCCCGGCCATCCTGTACACCTACAGCGGCCTCCGGAACAAGAGGGCCGCCGTCTATGTCGGGAGCTTCTCCTGGGTGAGCTCATCTTCCTGGGAAATTCGGGATTCCAGGGGAACCTCTGAGGCGCTGCTGGGCTCTCTAGGGGAGTGGCAGGGATTTTGAGGGGCCTGCTCCTCCTCAGTCCTGAGCTGGATTGTGAGCTGGGCTTGGCTTTGTGATCCTCAGGGAAAAGGGATTTGTATCCCTGAGGAGCTTCTGGGCTGAGGTATCTGCTGATGTCCCTTTGAAGCTGTGACTTTGGGGTGTTGCTCCTGAGTTGCCTTCTCCTGTTCAGGGATGCAGTTTTGGGAAGGCTCTGTCTTGTCAGAACCTGTTGTTGTTATCCATTCCCAAGGCTTGTTCCAGATGATTTTAAGCTCCCTGAGGAAGTCTGGGGTGACATTCCTCAGGTGGATGGGGGACACTGGGGACAGACATGGATACCAGCCTGTTCTCTATGCCCTCAGTGGACGACTGACCAGCAGCTGATCCAGACCATCCGCTCCATTGGAGTCTATGACGTGGTGGAGCTGAAATTCGCCGAGAACCGAGCCAATGGCCAATCCAAGGGGTGAGAGCCAACGGAGTTTCGGGTGGGAATGATGGGAGCCAGGCCCTCATGGCCACATCCATTGTTTGGTGGAAGGTGAGGGAGCAGCCAGTGCTTTTCCTGCCTGGGACAGGGAATCCATGGAGCATCCCAAAGAGCATGGAAAAGTGAGGAGGGGGTGTGGAGCAGTGGGATGGGATCAGGAGGAGGGTCTGGGGGAGTTCTCTGCAGTGGGTTCAGGGCTCAACCTCCCTCTCTGCCACGCAGGTACGCGGAGGTGGTGGTGGCCTCCGAGAACTCGGTCCATAAACTCCTGGAGCTGCTTCCTGGAAAGATCCTGAATGGAGACAAGGTGGAGGTGAGGCTGGCGACCCGACAGAACCTGTCGCAGTTCGAGGCTCAGGCTCGCAAACGTGAGTGCGGTGCCGGTGTGAGGCGGCGCGGGGGGTTCCATCTCACACACATCCCAAATCCCCCCAGATCAGCTGCCAGGCCCAGCCCAGCGAGCCCTTGGGATGGGGGGAAACGTTGCCAGGAGCATCTGGGGGTTGTTTTTCCCATTCCTGAGCCGGATTAGCTCCTGACCCGAGTCTTTATGATCCCCTTTTAGGTGCTCCCACACTGCGAAGATCCCTCGTAGCCTCTTCCTCCTCCTCTCCAAACTGAATGGGCTTAAGCTCTTCAGGCTCTCAGCATAGCTAAGACCCTCCATATCTATTAGTAGCTCCTCTCTGGATCTGCTCCAGAATTTTTCCATCCCTGCGGAGGTAAGGTGCCCAACACTGGAGGAATATTCCAGCTGGGGCCTGGCCGTGGGCGTCCCTCAATGGCGATAGGTGGTCCTGGCCTCACTCCGCAGCGATGCGATGGGATCCGCAGGGATTGTCCTGGCAGGAGCATGTCTGAGGAGGTCTTGGCCAGCTCTGGTCGTTGTAGATCCCTTGGCATGTTTTGTGCAAGGAAAACTCCCCCTTCCCAGCAGAGTTGCTTCGCTCCCTTCCTTTGGCTCAGGTGCCCGAGGGGATCGGCTGCTTGGTGCTTAGGCTGTGTCCCAACTTGCCCTGCAGATTTGGTGGAGCAGGGAGTGTTCCCTGGGCCGAGTTCCGGCTGCCCCCAGGGCACAGCAGAGCTCCCATGCAGCCTTTTGGCACAGCTGGGAGCCGTGGTTCCTGTCACACCCCTTCTGTCTCATCCTCAGTGCCTCTTTGGATAGAGCAAGGCTTCTTGACCCTCTCGGAATGCTGAGTTTTCCTTCCTCTAGCAGCAGCTCCGTTGCTGTCAGCACTTGAGTTCTGTCCCCTCATGCTCTTCCATGCTTGGCCCTCTCCAAATCCATGTGTGGATCTCAGGCTCTCCAGGTCTTTGGGGATCTCTCACCATTCCTTGTGGCTTTTGGCTCCTGTCCCTGTGACCTGCCTGTCCCCAGGGCACTGTGCGGGGTCTTGCTGGAAAGCTGGGCCCCTCTTGGAAAAACACATGGAAGTGGAGGCTATGTGTGGCCGGCTGGATCTCTCTCTGGGCACCTCCAGCCCTCCAGGGGTGGGAGGAAGAGGAGGAGCAGGAGGTCTCAGAGACCCGGACACCCTCCAGCTGCATCTCACAGCTCTTTCCCCGTGCCACTTCCAGGTGTGCCGCCGCGGGCCCACTCCCGGGATTCCATGGATGCGGTGGATGGCCGGGCGACGCCGACGGAGAACGCGCTGCCCCCCGCCCGCATGGAGAAGCCCCCCTCAGTCCTGCCCTTCTTCAGCCGCCCCCCTGCGCTGCCCCTCATGGGGCTACCCCCGCCTCCCATGCCCCCCCCGCCTCCCCTCTCCTCCGCTTTCGGAGTCCCTCCGCCTCCTCCTGGAATTCCCTACCAGCACCTGCTGCCGCCGCCACCCCGGCTGCCCCCGCCCCTGGCCGTGCCCCCACCAGGGGCCGTGCCCCCCGCCCTGCACCTCAATCCCGCCTTCTTCCCGCCACCCACTGCTGCCCTGGGACCCCCTCCGGATACCTACGGCAAGGCCATGGCTCCCTACAACCACAGCAGGTGAGCCGGGCAGGAGTGGGGTTGGGATGCTCAGGGAGGATCCCGCTGAACCCCCGTTCCCACTGTGCCGACAGCCGGGAGCTGGGCCCACCGATCCCAGCCTTGAGCGAAGGCGAGTTTGAGGAGATCATGAACCGCAACCGCGCCATCTCCAGCAGCGCCATTTCCAAGGCGGTGTCCGGCGCCAGTGCAGGTACTTCCCGTGTCCCTCATGCCCCTGTCCCGGGATGGATTCCCGCTCCTGACCCTCTGCTCTGCTCCTCAGGGGATTACAGCAACGCCATCGAGACATTGCTCACAGCCATCGCTGTCATCAAGCAGTCGCGCGTGGCCAGTGACGAGCGGTGCCGCGTCCTCCTCTCTTCCCTCAAGGATTGCCTGCATGGAATTGAGGCCAAATCCTACAGCAGCAGCTCCAGCAGCAGCTCCAGGTGAACCCTGGATCTAGAGAAGGGGATCCTCCCTGCAGGTGAGTGACTAAAAAATGACTCCTTGGGTTTTGTCTCCTCTTCTCCCGAAGGAAAAGGCACCGATCCCGGGAGCGCTCTCCCAGCCGGTCCCGCGAGAGCAGCCGGCGGCACCGGGATCTGCTCCACAGCGACGATCGGCACGAGGATTATTTCCCAGAGCGGAGCCGGGAGCACGAGCGGCATCGGGACAGGGACAGAGACAGGGACCGGCACCACTGAGACAGGTGGGAGGCTGGGGAATCCCCTGGAAGCCTGAGGGATGAGGGAAGGGCACTCCCACCATTCCTCTGCTCTCTCCCGACAGGAATTTGGCAGGAAGTGGTTTTTAATGGACTCTATCTCCTCACCTCGACCAGGATGCCGTGCCCGAGGCTGCTCCGCCCCATCCCGGTCCCTTCCTCGCCACCGCAGTCCCCTCCGGGCGGGACCCCCGCCCGCACCTCGTGGCCTTGGGAATCCCCCCCACCACTGCTGCTGCTTCCTGGGGCCATCCCGCTCCGCTCCGTGGATACTCGGACCCAAAGAGAAATGGTGCTTTTATTCCATGGAGGGAGGTTTGTGAGCCCTTCCCAGTCCGGGGGGGAACAGAGGAGACGGAGCCCTCCCTGTGCAGCTTGGGGGCTTGGAGATGCACAGCTCTGGATCCTAGGATCAGGAGCCATGTGCCATCCTCTGGATTGCCTGGGGACACTCGCGTCCCCATCGCCCTGGTGGGGCACTGTGCCACGCTCCTCCTTTGCCCCTTCACCCTCCAGGAGCTGGGAAAAAGGGGTTGGAGCTGGGTTGGGGGTCATCCTCTCTATCCTGACATTCCCCACAGCAGCATTCCCACCCAAACGGCAGCTCCGGCCTCTCCCGCAGAGCCTTCCTTGTTTTAGAGGAAGCGGAAGAGGCAGGGCAGGCTGTGACCCCCTTGTGTCCCCCCAGAATCCCAAGAAGGAGAGGGAGGGAGAGCCCAGGAGGGTCAGGATGAGCCGGGACACACTGGGTGACTTCCAGGGCTGGAATCACACTTGGGTGGGAAAACCCAGGCCCTGGAAGTCTTTTTAAGTTGAAATAACCCAAATTCAGGAAAAACCACCCTGATTTTCCCAAGCCCCACGAGGTGGGAGCACTCGGCAGGAGAGCTCCGGGTTTTTTTTTACTTACCGCCACAGATTTTTAGTTTCTTTCCAAATAGTGGAAGGGGGAACAGATTTCCCCCAAAAATTGCAGAGCAAATCCCTGGAAGCCCCGGCGAGGCGCCGCCCCTCCTGCTCGCAGTGATTAGATTTGTCTTTGGATAGGTTGGAATTGTGTAATAAACTCAGATGACGTCAGTCTTTTACACAGAGCTCCTGTTGCCTTCCTACGGTGGGATTTGGGATAATGAGGGAATGGGAGGGATTTGGGGAGGTCTGTGCACCCATTGTCCCTCACCCTCTTCCTCCTCCAATGGGTTCCTGTGCTTCCCAAACTGGCCCTGAAGTGCTTCCAGCATTCCCAGGGGGACCCACATTTCTGGGCACCAAGTAAAAATAAATATTTATTGGAAAATAGTGAATTATTCTGGAAGGTCGTAGAAAAAAAAAAGGATTCTTCATACCTTGAGCTGGCTCAAGCTCTGAGGAGTCCAAGTGGATTGAAGAGTGGGAAAGGTGGGAGGGATATGTCCAGGGGGCAGTGAGTGAAGTGGGACGTGGGAAAAGGGAGAGATGAATCTGTGGCAGCAGGTCCCTGGTGAAGTGGGAAGCAGGAAAAATGGGAGGGATATGTCCACATAGAAGCGACAAAGGTGGGAGGGATGTGTCCAGGTGGCACCAGGTGAAATGGGCAGTGGGAAAGGAGGGATCCCCCCCCTTCCCGGGGCTGGGAAGTGGAGCTGGCACGGGTGATGCTCCCCTGTGTCCATGGGCCGTGTCCTCAGTAGGGATCCGTGCTGTGGAAAAGGACAGACACAGGGATGTGTGGGTGCCAAACCAACCTGGCAGCTCCCGCGCCGGCTCCCCCAGTTCATGGGATGCAGCACCTGGAGAAGGACAGGAGTGCCAGGAAGCCCAGGAGCAGCTCCAGGCCATAGAAGAGGAGTAGGATGGCACTCAGGAACGCTTCCAGGCGCAGGGAATATGTCTGGAGCAGCAGGTAGTACACGGCCAGAGCAGCTGCCGGCACTGTAAGTGCCAGGCTGAGGGACAGCGGCACCTTCCGCTGGCACAGGTTCCCCTTGGAGCCTGTGGAACGCAGAAGAGTTCGGATCAGATAATGGAAATCATGGGAGGATTTTAGGTGGAGAATTAAATGTCCCGTTCCCGTGGGCAGGGACACCCTCCTCTAGCCCAGGTTGCTGCCTGCCCCGTCCAACCTGAACATCCAGGGATGTTCTTCGCGGGTGTCCTGGGACTCTGCACTCCCTGTGGAGCCTCTGGCATTCAGAGGCACTCACCAAAGAAGATGCGTGTGGCCTCAATGCCGAGGTAGAGGAGGAGCAGCACCACGTCCAGCACCAAGTTGGAGACGGGATAGGGCAGGAGCAGCACTGCAGGAAAAGCACCGCCCTCAGCACCACATTCCCGCCTGTCCCGGCGGGATCGGGAGGAGTTCTGGAGCGAAGGACTCACCTTTGTACACGAACACGAACGCTTCCAGGAGAAAATATGTGGCGCAGTACCAGCCGTTGAGGAAGAGCAGGACCTGCAGCGGAGCCGAGGAGCGATGGCGGTCTGAGGGGACACGGGGCGGCCATGAGGGGGGGCACGGGGCGGGCGCGGCAGCGCGGCCCTCGGAGTCCTGCAGCGCCTCGGCCGCCCCCCTGCCTCGTCTCCAGCGCCGTTCCCAGCCCGGCTTCCTCCCGGTACCCCCCGTAACCCTCCGGGATGCCCCGTTTCCCCCCCCCGGTCCTGCTCCCACCCCTGGGCGCCATCTTCCATCTCCATGGGAACCGCCGCCGCCGCGCTCGCCCGCACGGGGGCGCCGAGGGCGAGGGCGCGGAGCGTGAGGGCGGAGCCGCTCTATGGCCCGCCCCTCTGGGTGGTTTGGCGGCGCGCGCGCTGCCGCTCTAGCCGCACCTCTCTATGGTTGGAGGACCGAGCGCAGCCGCGAGGGTTCGAGTCGTCCTTCCTCCTAACCCCGCCCCCCGGTATCCATCGGGACACGAATCCGACACCGGAGCATAGGAATGTCCCCGTTTGGCGGCTTCACTGTAACCCAGGAATCCCACACCGGAGCACGGGAACGTGCCCGTTTGGCGGCTGCACGCGCGGCGCCGAGCTGGGGTACAACGTAAAGAGTGCAGCTGTCACACCGGGTGGGCACAAACACCCGGCAGCCTCTGGAAAACACATCCGATTTATTCCTTTAGGGTTTCCAAAAACATTCCAGTCCCAACCACGGCTGTGGCCCCAAAATGCAGGGACACCCCACAAGCCTCCTGCTGACTCCCAAAATCCCAAGGGCTGGACCCCAGAGAAAGCATGAGCCAGAACCAACCCCGACAGAGCCGGTGGAGTGCAAGGAGACTCCAGGGGATCCATCAGCCACGGAAATGGGCAAACTCCTTGCGGAGCCAGAGCGAATCCTGGTAGAAGAGGGGGTCTCCCAGGTGCACAGCTGTCCGCTTGTAGAAGTAGCAGTAAAGCACGGCCGCTGCAGGGAATTTCGGGATGAGAGAGGGCCCCCAGCACCCCCAAAGGATGTGGGATCCCACCCTGATCCTTGGAGTTCTTACCCAGCCTCTGGAAAACGAACAGGGTCTGAAGGCCTTCAGTCCAGATGAAGCGGCTGGAGTCACGCCAGCGCAGGTTCTGAGGGGGTTGGAAAACTGGGAATAACCCCCGGAGCAGTTTTGTTGAGCCCTCCCAGACCCCTCACCCCATTCCAAAGGTTCTGAGCGGGACGGAGGGACATCAAGGCAGGAGTTACACCTGGAGAAGTTTGGGAAGCTCCCTACCCCAAAGGTTAAGCAGCTCAGGGGATTTAGGCATTGAGCCCGGACCTATTCCGGCTTCAGACTGCAGATCCCTGCAAATCCCTGCAAATCCCCTTCCTGGACGGCGTGGGCAGCACCAGAGCAGCTGCTGTGGCTCCTGACCCCCAAACATTCCCAGTGCTTCGGGGCAGCAGGAGGGAGGGAACTCCAGGAGGTGTCCAGGGGGTGGGAACTGCTCCATTGGGAAGGAGCTAGGAAGGAGTTTGTTCAGGAAGGAAAAGGGGAAGGTGCTGCCAGGACAGATCCAGGAGCCTGCACAGCCCTTGGAGCTGTGGGAAGGGAGGGGACTGCCCCCAGGTATAGGGATTAATCCCAGAAAAACCAGGAGCTGCTAACACAGGCTTTCCCTGAGGAAAGAGGATTTTCTGATGGGTCACAGCCCTTAGAGAATGAGCTGGGATGGGGCTGGCATTGGGCAGGACACTTCCAGGCTGATGCCAACCACAGGGTCATGGAATGGGAACATCTTCCATGGGACACCTTCCAGGGGGAGAAAGGACTGTGGGAAGCTGGAGGTCATGGAAAAAGCCCTTGGGAGAATCCAGCAGCTGTGCCCACGCCATCCTACCATAATCCAGACGTGGAAGGAGATGCTGAGCGCCAGGTAGGCTGCGGAGAGCAGGATGGTTCCCTTGAACTTATGGAAGAGGAGGTTGACCAATCCCGCCTGGAACACGTAGGTGTTGAAGAACATGAGGAAGACGATGATGACGTTGAAGACGATGGCGATGTCCTGGATGCTGCCGGGAGAACAGAGGGATTGTGGGGTCCTGGATCTCTTGGATCTGCTCCCCACATTCCCTGTACTCACATGAAGAGGACGAGCTGCACGGCCGGAGCCGTGCGCAGCAGCTCCGAGAAGGAATTCACAAAGAGGTCGTAGGAAAGCAGCAGGAACTGCAGGAACAGCACCAGGCTGTAGTTGCTGGGCTGGAGCATCCTTCTTCCTGGGGCTTGGAGCCCTCAGCCCCAGCATTCCCAACAGATCATGGCACTGGGGGGGCTCAGCAAGGCCTCTCTCGACATCCCAAACCTGGAGGGGAAACACAGGGATTGGGATGGACCCCAGAAACCAGGAAAACCCAATGAGCTGCATCCTCTCTCTCCTCCAGTGTCTTCCTTGCCCCTGAAATGCACCCCAATCCCCATGTGAGGAAATCCAGGGATGAGTGAGACGTGCAGCCCCAAGAAGCAGTGTCCAAGCAGGTTATTCCCGGCTGTTCCCAGCTGCATGGGCAGTTCAGAGCAGGTTTGGGCATGTCCCACTCTGGGCAGAGGGAGAGAGCAGTCAGGACAGACAGACGGGACACCGGAGCAGGTACAGCCCTCGTGGGACACATATCCCACGGGAACAGCCCCCTCAGGGATCATCCTGGCTGGAGAGGGCCGGAGGGGACAGGGATCCCCCGTGTCCCGGCAGGAAAAGGGCTGTGCTGGGGGCTGAATTCCCTGAGGGGGCGACATGGTGACAGACGGGGGTAAAGGGGCTGGGAAAGGGCGGAAAGTGGCTGGAAATGCGGGGGAAGAAAGGCTGCACATGGGAGCGAGAAACTGATGGACAGGAGGGGGGAAGGAGCTGGATATGGGGACGAAGAGATCACTCTCTGCCCCTCCAGATCCCGCGTCACTCTGCCCCTTCTCACAGCCACCACTGCGGAGCCCCCGGCCCGCTGTCGCCGCCCTCTCCCCCTGTCCCTGGCCGCCTCCTCGCTCCGGGAGCCGCCCCCCCCGATACGGCCAAACCCCGCTGGGTGCCGGAGGTCCCGGTCCCGGGGGTGCCGCTGGGTTCCCGCCGTGCCCCCGCCCCGGGCGCTCACCCGCCGCCGCCATCTTGGTCCCCATGGAAACGGCCGCCAGAGCCGGAAGTAAAGGCGGAAGTGGAGGCTGGAGGCCCCGCGGGGCTGCTCTGGCCGCCGCTCCCCTCTGTGGCAGCACATTGGCGTGCGCGGGAAAACCATAGAGATGAGCAGGCAGAGCGGCGCTCGCCAAGATGGCGGCGCCCAGTGACGAGGAGGGGGCGGTGGGGCCCAGGTACAGCCCCGGGGTTGGGAGTTCTGGTGGGCGGCTCCGGGGTTGGGCGGGGCCGAGGGACCCCGTGCTCTGGGTTTTGGGTGGTGTCAGGGCCGGGCGTTTTCTTCAAGGTCCAAGGGAGCCTCAGGTTTGGGGAGGGGCTGTGGAGCCACGTGTTCCCAGATTTCAGGGAGCCGTGGCACCGAGTACCCCAGATTTGGGAGATCCGTGAGTCTCTGTGTCCCAGATTTTGGGGAACCATAGGGCCGCGTGTCTCCACCCCTTTCCTGTTGCTATGTCCCGTGAGGCAGCTGATTTGAGGGTGTCGGGACATCCCCTGTCCCCGGAGGGGACAGAAATACCCCCTTCTGGGGGCACATGCAAATCACATGCAAATGAGAGCAGTCAGGTTCCTGCCAGGGGGACCATGACAGCTGACACGGAGAGCCCCTCGCCGCCATTCCCTGGGGTGCCATGCCCAGGAATTCTTCTCTGCATGACCTGTTCCATTGCTGGCCTCCTTCCCAGTCCAGGGCACAGCTGGACTCTGGTCACCCCCTCAGCGTTCCCAGTTCCCCTTTCCGTGGTTTCTCCTGGCCATGTCAGACAGCCTCAAAAGGCACTCCAAAAGTCCCTAGGTGCCAATATCCTAGATCCATCCCTGCCACCTTTCCCAGACTGGGAAGGAGCTGGGCCACCATCCCTGGCTGGGAAGCAGCTCCATCGCTGTCACCTTCCCCAGGCTGGGAAACAGCTGCGCCCCTACACTGGGAGCCCTCCCAGTTCCTCTTTCCGTGGCTCCTCCCTGGGACTGCATCCGGAGCCTGAGCCGGCTCCTCTCTTGCCCACAGGTGCCACCACCGCTCCCCAGCCATGCTGGATGTGCCCTTCCTGCCCTTCTGTGCCTTCCTGGGAGCGCTGGGATTGCTCTGCGTGGCCATGGTGGGCACCTGGTGCCAGCACTGGCGTGGGGGCTTTTCCCTAGACGGCAGCTCCCGGACGTTCAACTGGCACCCGGTGCTGATGGTGACGGGCTTGGTGGTGCTCTACGGCGCAGGTGAGCAGAGGGAGCGTGGGGATTCCACCACAGCTCCTTCCTGACATTTTTTCCTTCTCACAGCCGCCCTGGTTTACCGCATTCCCAACACGTGGAGCGGTCCCAAGCTTCCCTGGAAGGTGCTGCACGGCAGCTTGGCTTTGGGAGCATTTGTCCTGACTGTGCTGGGGCTGGCAGCCGTGTTCTGCTTCCATAATTCCCAAGGGACGCCCAACATGTACTCGCTGCACAGCTGGATGGGGCTGGGAACTGTCCTGCTCTTCTCCTGCCAGGTGAGAATCCCTCCTGCATCCCCCCCATCCCTCCGGCATCCCGAGTTTTCCACTCTCTCGTTCTCTTCCCACAGTGGGCGGCTGGTTTTGGAGCATTCCTGCTTCCCTGGGCTCCCACCTGGCTCCGGGCACTCTACAAGCCCATCCATGTTTTCTTTGGCTCCACCATCCTCATGTTGTCTGTGGCTTCCTGCGTGTCAGGAATCAACGAGAAGCTTTTCTTCAGCCTGTGAGTGTCAGGGGGGGAGGGGGTGGGCTTGAGAAGATCCCTCACAGGGATTCGGGGGCTCAGGATGTGGATTTGGGCTGGATCTGGGAGGGACCAGCGCAGAGCAAAGGGAACTGAGCACTTCCTCAGGTGTGTGGCTCCCTGCACACTTCCCTGCAAGGTTTGGGGGGGGAGTTTGGGAATATCCAGAACATTCCCAGCCTCTTTTCCCCACTCCAGGAAGAACGGGACCATGGCGTACAAGCTCCTGCCGGCTGAGGCCGTGTTTGCCAACACCCTGGGGCTCCTCATCCTCATTTTTGGAGTGCTGGTGGTGGCTGCCCTGGCCAGGCCCAGCTGGAAGCGCCCAGATTCCGACTCCCCGGACTCCCGCCAGGTACAGGAGGCACTGGGTGGATTTGGGAAGCCAAACTGGGAAGCTGCCCCCCAGCACAGTCCCGAGGGTGGGGAAGGATTGAGGGATCCCGGCTCATCCCTGTCTCCCACAGCCCCTGCTCTCTGCCGAGCGCTGATCCCAGGGATCTCCCAGCACTGCCAAGCTGCATCCTTGTGCCTCCACGTGCCAGCTCCTGCCTGGATCCCGGGCCATGCCCAACCCCAGTGCTTGCCAGTGCCATCCCTCAACGCTGCAGCTGGAGCTGCCGGAGCCTTGCTGGGACAACGAGGAGCATCCTTATCACTGCCACTCCAGAGGATCTGGCTCAGGGTGGAGCCACTCAGGGACCTCGTGGACATGGAATAAAACATTGGCTTCTGCAGGGCTCTGGCACTCAAATCCCTGGGGACAAGGGCCTGGGAGCTGGGGTGGGAGAGGTGGGAGCTTGGGAGCAAGTCTTGGCCAAGCCAAGCTGTCCCTTCCAAGGGCTTGTCCTTGCTGGCTGCCTGGAGACATGGGACAGCTCCCGTGGTCACCCCACGGGATTTAGGATAATGCTCTGCCCTGTCCCTGCTTCTCCTTTGCCCCTTTCTCAGACTCGCCCCCAGACCCCGTGCCCAGCGCCATGTGAGCTCTGTGGTTTCCCCTCCACACCCTGGGTTTCCTTCCTCCCCCAGTCACAGGATCCCTGTTCCCATCTCCCTTTCCAGCCTGGAGCAACGGGGGGCACCCCCACACCCCCAGATTCCACCATCCCACCCCTCCAAGCTAGCATGGGGGACACAGAGGGTTACTGGGGGCCACGTCCTAAGGTTTATGGAGAAACATCCTTGAAGGAACACAGGGGCTTGTTGGGATACACCTCCCTGTCACATGGCAGGGGACAAGGGTTTATTGTGATAACCGTTTCAATCACTACAAGGAGGCACAGATTTTTAGGGATACACATCCCTGTAATTACTGAGTGCCCAGGGGGTCCCGCATCCCCTCCAGCACTGCTCCCAGCACTGCTGCCACTGCCACAGCCCCGGCATCGGGCTGCTCCAGCCGGGATGAGTGCACATAGCTGGCTCTGCCCGCCCCAGCCTCCATGTGCCTGGTGGCCTCCGCCGCCGCCTCCGCGCTCTGCCGGGGAAAACAGGGTGTTCTCCAGGACAATGGCAGGGATTCCCATCCAATTGTCCCACTGTCCCAGCTCTCCATACCTGGACAGCTGCCGCCAGCACTTGGACTGGGTCAGCACCGGGACTGCGCAGGGAATGCAGAGCCTGTCCAGCTGCAAACAGCGAATCCAGCTGCAAAGAGTGGCAATTAGTCTGGCAGCCAGGGCTGAGGCCAGGTGGGAACTCCCTGGCGTCTTCCTGGAAGCCTTCCTGGTTCCTGGGCTCTCCCAGCACTCACCATTGTCCGGTCTCCTGGGGCGGCTCCTCCGTACCTGTGTGGGATGCAGGGAAATTCAGGGGGGATTGGGATTCCCAGGGGGCCCTGGGGTTCCACGTCCCCCGGCACTGACCTCTGCATGGCCTCAATCCCGGCGTCCATGGCATCAGCCCACGCCGCGGAATCGCTGCGGCCACGCAGGCTCTGGCCAGCCGCCGTCAGGAAGAGCCCGTAGAGCTTTGGGAACACCATCCATCTCAGCCTGGAAACACAGCCAGGTGTGTTCCCCCATTCCCATGTCCATTCCCATTCCCACTCACCACTCCGGAGGAGCCTCCCATCTGCGCCAGCACCACATCAGCCAGGGAGGAGAGCAGCTGGGCTGGGGCAGCCGGAGGTGGCCGGGAGCGCATCCATTCCTGGATGGCTGTGGGAATAGAAGGGATAACAGGATGGGGGTGGCCCTGCAGTCCCCTGTGCCTCGCGGGGACAAGCAGGGACAGCCTTCAATTCCATAGGGAAGCTGCCTGGATGCAGAGACATTCCAGGATACAATTACAGGAAGGAACACCCCAGGTTTCCTTAGTCCTGAGAAGGGATGTCCTGGGGAATTCCCTGCTCCTGGGAGGTGCCATTGGGGCAGCACTCCCCACAATTCCCTGGATAATGGCCCCCACACCCACCTTGGGCCGCCTGGGCGTGGGTGTGGCCGCAGTCCCCGTCACCTGCTCCCCGATCCAGCTCGTTGAGCTTCTCCTTCATATTCAGCAAGGTGCTGCACACCCGCTGCAGGACCCGCTCCACCCGCGCCATGCTGAGCCCTGCGGAGAGGAGATGCATCCCTGCACATTCCTGAGGGAAACTGAGGCACGGAGAGGCGGGTGTGACAAGGGATGGGAGCCCTGTACCAGTTCCAGTCTCATCCTCTGGCTTCCTGGGTGGCTCTATTGGGGCTGGCACCTCCTCCCTCCGGGTGGTCGCTGGTCCTGCGAGAATGTTGGGCCACGCCATGGCCATGGTCTTGGCATCTGGAAAAGCCAGAGGCGTGTGGTGGCTCAGGATCCCACTGGATCCTCACTGGCACACCCAGCAGCCAGGAATTCTGCTCCCAGACATCCCACCGACCTTGTGTCCCATCACCCAGCATGTGGAAACCCCCGTGCCCCAATCCCAGGCCACATTCCCACTGGGAACTCACCGATCAACCTGAGCAGCTCCTCATCCACCAGCATGAGGGTGAGGGAGACTCCAGCCATTTCCATCGCCGTCATGAAGGATCCCACCAAGGCCCGGGCGATGCGGATCCCTTGGTTCTCTGTGGGATCCAGGATCGAGACAGGGTCATTCCAGAAGGGCCGGCGCCAGGGAATGGGATCCCAAGCTCCCCTCTGCACTCACCCAGGCAGTGCACAGCAGCTCCAGCCACAATTCCCAGCTCCAGGCAGGACAATCCACCCAGGTTGTTCACCACGAGCACCACAGAGGATCCTGCAGGGCGGGGGGCAGGGTGAGACTGGGATCCAGGGGATTTGGAGGAGCATAGAGGGTCCTGGGGAGCTCACCAGGGGTCAGGGACAGGTGGGAAGCACTGGATGGATCTGTCATGTGCTTCAGCATCGTCTCCACAGCCTTATCTGCCGGCAGCATCTGGAGGGGACACGAAGAAGGGGACGAGCAGAGTGGGAAGGTCTGGGGATAGGGGGATCTGGGAATGGGGAGGAAGCAGCAGGATTTCCTCCTCACCTTCATCCTGCGCACTCCAGCCTCGCCGTGGATCCCTATGGAGATGGGGCCATGTCACATCCCAGCCCTGGTGACGCCTCCCCGGGGGGGCAGGGACACTCGGACCCTCCAGGGACCCAAGAGGGACACCAAGGGGCCGCTCCTCACCCAGCCCCAGCTCCATCTCGTCCTCAGCCAGCTGGAAGGAGGGCTTGGATCCTGGGATGCTGCAGGGAGACAGGCTGAGACCCAGGGTACCTGTGCAGGTGTGAATGTTCTGTTAAAACTGGGGGGATTTTTGGGGTTCAGGAGCTGGGGGACAGAGAGCAGCATTCCCATGGGATAACACAACGCACCCATGACTTTGGCAGCCGCCATTGCCTTCTTCTCAATCTCATCCAAGCTCGCTCCCGCCTCAGCCAGAGCTCCTGCCACCTGTCCGGGGCAGAGCGGGTGAGCAACCCCCCAGAATTCCCCAAATCCCCACGAAGGGTCCCAGCAGAACCTTGTGGATGAGGATGGTGCCACAGATCCCACGGCGCCCGGCTTTCCCTGGCTTGGTGAAGGCGCAGTCGTCGCCCACCACCACCATCCGCACGTCGGTCCCCTCGGCCCGCGCCCGCTCCAGGGCCATCCCAAAATTCAGCCGGTCCCCGGTGTAGTTCTTCACAATCAGGAGGATCCCGGCTGCAGGATGGATGTGGAGACAACGGGAATGATGCAGCACTCGGGGGAGGAACCCCAGAATTCCACCCCGGTGTGTTCCCAACCTGCTCCAGCCTGTGCCACGGCCCGGATGGCCGCCAGGATACTGCCCACAGACGGGGATGCGAACATGGTTCCGGCCACCACTCCGGTCAGCATTCCCTTCCCCACGTAGCCTGTGGAGAGGGAAGAGGGCTCGGCTCCGTGTCCGTGGGTGTGGGGTGCAGGTGGGACAGGGGGGTCTCACCTGCGTGGGCGGGCTCGTGGCCGGAGCCCCCCCCGGACAGCAGGGCCACACGGCCACGGATGGCCTGCAGGTCATCCCGAAGGACCACCCGGTGTCCCTGGAGCAGCCGGAGCCCGGGATTGCAGGCCACCACTCCGGCCAGTGCGTCATCGGCACAGCCGGACACCGTCGTCACCAGTTTTTTGGGGATCTGTGGGGAAAATGGGGAGCGGTGGGATGGGAAAAGGAGGAATGCCAGCCCCACAGGAATGCCAACCCCCCTGCTCCGGGCTCACCTCCATGGGAGTGG
This sequence comes from Camarhynchus parvulus, assembly GCF_901933205.1. Lineage (NCBI taxonomy): Eukaryota > Metazoa > Chordata > Aves > Passeriformes > Thraupidae > Camarhynchus > Camarhynchus parvulus. The sequence continues at coordinate 84,045 of NW_022148391.1, forward strand.
AGCACAGCACTTGGAGCTGAAGATGGAATCTGTCTGCAAAGAGGGCAAGGTCCAGTCTGAAATGGACAGCGGTCCGGAGAGGGGGGCTGGGAAGGGGGCGGGATGGGATGGTGTCTGGGGTGATGGTGATGCTATGGGGAGTGTCTGGTGGCAATGGGGCTGGCGTTGGAGTGGTCGCCACACGGGGACACCTCCCCAGGCAGGGAGCTCCTTTTGGAATGAGGCGCCAGAGCAGGGCCACTCCCCCGGCACCCAGCCAGGCCGCCCTTTTGGAATGAGGCGCCAGGCTGGGATAACCTCTAAACAAGCCGCCTTTTGGGGGTGAAAGAGGACACTGACGGCTCCTCCCTCAAAGAGGCACCTTCTTTTGAGGCGGGAAATCAGGATGGGCCCCCCCCCCTCAAACAGAGACCCCTTTTTTTTGCGATGGGGGACTCCCACCTTCAGGGATCTCCTCTCAGTGTAGGCCCATAGCGGATCCACACTCCCCCCTCACAGCGGGGACCTACCCCAGGTTTCGGGGGGCCGCAGAGCTGCAGGGAGGGGGCTGCACCCTCCCACGTGGGGCCCTCCCTTCGGGATACGGCGTGGGATCAAGTTGGGATCAGCGCGGATCCAGCGGGTCTAGGGGGAGACCCCCCCGCGCATCCCCCTCCACACCTGCGCTCTGCGGGGCCCTTCAACCGCCCTTATCGGCTTCTCCTCGCGGTCCTCCCAGCGGGCTAGAGCGGCTCCTCTCGGCTGCTCCTCGCGGTCCTCCTAGCGGGCTAGAGCGGCTCCTCTCGGCTGCTCCACCCAGGTCCTCCCAGCGGGCTAGAGCGGCCCAGTGCGCCCACTTCCCGGAAGTGGCGGCGACGGCGGCGGAGAGGCCGCGCTCTCCGTTCCCCCCGGTTTCCCCCGCGCCCCGCCGGGACCTCCCGGTTCCCCCAGCATGTCCTACAACTACGTGGTGACGGCGCAGAAGCCGACGGCCGTCAATGGCTGCGTCACCGGTACGGCGGGGCGGGGGGTGACGGGAGCACCCTGTTTGGGGCGGCGTGGGAGGGCGGTTGTGGGGTACCGGGGGCTGGGGGTACGGGGGACACGGGGGGATGGAGGTGCCGGGGGGCTATGGGGGTCCCGGGGGGGTTTTGGGGCACTGGGAAGGGATTGGGAGTACGGGGAGGGTTTTGGGGTTCACGGGTGTGTTTTGGAGTACGGGAGAGGTTGGGAGTACCGGGGATTTTGTTTACCGGAGGGTTTTGGGGTACCGGAGGGTTTTGGGGTATCGGAGGGTTTTGGGATACTGGGGGATTTTGAGGTAGAAGAAGGATCAAAGTGCTCCTGAAATGCATAATAGGAGTGAGAGAGAATGAGATTTGGGGAAGTTACGGGAGCTCCAAGAGCCCTGGGAGTGCTGGGCGTGGTGGGAAGGGATCCCAGGAATGAGAATTCCTGAGGAAAGACAGTTGGAAGAGCATTTCTGCAGAAAAACGAGTGCAGGCTGAGAGAAAGCAGCTGCTGAGAGCATTTAGCACTGTGGAAGGAAGCTGCTGGGATTTTGGGATGCTCCAGGGACGCTCTGTGGAAGTGCAGCCTGGCTCCCTGAGCTGCCAGCTGATCCTTCCTCTGGGATTCCTTCGCTCTTTTCCCAGGACACTTCACCTCTGCGGAGGACCTGAACCTGCTGATTGCCAAAAACACCCGGCTGGAGATTTACGTGGTGACGGCCGAGGGGCTCCGGCCCGTCAAGGAAGTGGGGATGTACGGGAAAACCGCCGTCATGGAGCTCTTCCGCCCCAAGGTGGCTGCTGGCAGAGCAGGGAGGGAGCTGTGCCTGCCTGGGCGGGCTGGGATGGCAGTTCCACCCCGGGGATTTGCACTGACTGTTGGTTTTTCCGGGCAGGGGGAGAGCAAGGATTTGCTGTTCATCCTGACGGCCAAGTACAACGCCTGCATCCTGGAATACAAGCAGAACGGGGATAGCATCGACATCATCACCCGTGCCCATGGAAACGTGCAGGTGAGGGGGGATGCAGCACCTGGCATGGGAATGTCCTTCCCTAGGGGTAGTTTTGCCTTCCTGGTGCAGCAGGGTGTTGGATTTCTGCTGCTCTGTTGGTGGTTCCTTGCCGGCTGCTGGATCTGGGATGGGTCACGGGATGTTTCCAGAGTTAGTCTTGGTCTCTGGAAGGATTAGTGGAATTTTGGGATGGTTTGGGTTGGAAAAGAGACCTTAAAGCTCATCCAGTTCTCTTCTGTGGGCAAGGACACCTTGTGCTATCCCTGGTTGCTCCAAGCCCCATCCAGCCTGGCCTGGAACACTTCCAGGGATGGGGCAGCCACAGTTTCTCTGGGAAATCCATCCCAGGGCCTCATTATCTTCACAGAGAAGGATTTCTTCCCAATATCTCATCTAAGCCAGCACATGGAATCATGGAATGGTGTGGGATGGACAGGACTTAGAGATCATCTCATTCCACCCCTTGCTATAGATACTTTCCAGTAGACCAAGATACTCCAAGTAATTTCCCTATGGATTCCCTATATATTCTTGGGAGACCTTGTGGAATAACAAATTAAATTTAAGAAAAATGAAAGCCTAAACTCCTTGTGAGGCTGAATTTTCCCTGGGAAATGAGTCCTGTGGGAATTTGTGGTGAAGCTGTGCGTTGTGGGAGCTCTGCCAGGTGGGGCAGTTGGAAAGGCGTCTCCTCCTTAGGTTCGGTGGCTTCCCAGCTGGAATTCTCAAGCCCGTTGAGAAGTGTGCAAGGAGCCATTCCTCACCTATAAGGGCTGGCAGCTAACTCCTGTCCCTGTTTTTCACGGATATTGCCCTGGGACTAATCCCCTTTTCCTTTCTCCTCTCTCTGGGATTCTCCCTCAGGATCGCATCGGGCGGCCCTCTGAGACCGGGATCATCGGGATCATCGATCCCGAGTGCCGGATGATCGGGCTGCGCCTCTACGATGGCCTCTTCAAGGTCATCCCCCTGGATCGGGACAACAAGGAGTTAAAGGCCTTCAACATCCGCCTGGAAGAGCTCCAGGTCATCGATGTGAAATTCCTTTATGGCTGCCAAGCTCCCACCATCTGCTTCGTCTACCAGGTGCCTGCTTATCCACAGATAACCCAGGTTTTCCAAAGGCTTTTTGGAAGGCAGAATGAGGGGTGATTCCAGCTCCTCCAGGTCCATGTTCCTCCCTACTGCCTTTTTCCAGCTCTGGGAGGGAGGAAGCAGAGCTTTCCCACAGGATTCCTGGGCAGCTCTGCCTTGGGGGGGAATTTTCCTTGTTATACCCCCCAGGAGAAGTTTAGGGATCTTTCCAGCAAGATCCACAACCAGTTGTTTCCCAGAGTGAGACTTGAGCCTTTCCTTGAAAAAACAAGGCAGTGGCCTGCTTGGTATTCTTGGGAGGTGATTCCAGGTGTGTAAAGAGGATTCATAACCTCTCCCATCATCTGGCTCCTCATGGGAGGAGCATTCCTGGTCTTGTCTGGATGCCTTTTTGATCCAAAGAGCCTTTGCTGTTCTGAATGAGCAAGGGATTAGCTTTCCTGTGTTAAATTCCAGGCTATCCCAAGCTTAGCTGAAATCCCATTCCAGCAGCGGCTCCATTATTCCTTGTTTGGGCACTGCTGGATCCCCCCAAACTTCCTGAAGGGAGGAAACCACTTTGTCACCATATACCTGGAGTTTGGGGGAACAGTTGGAAAAGTGCTTTTCCAACTTCAAGGATTCCACAATCCGTGTCAAAACAACTTGAACCCTTGGAGCAAGAGCAGGATGTCAGTTCTGACTCATAAACCTCTGGATTGTTTCAATCCCTGCCTATGGAGAGGAGAATGTTTCCAAGCTGTTTCCTTGATTCTTTCTCCATTTATTACCCATTATCCCAGGACTTGGTCTGAATAAGACAGCAGCAGCTGGGATAATTTTTGAGAAGTCCTGAACTACAGGGAAATATGATAAAAACCCCTGAATTCCTGAACGTTTGCAAGAGCTGGAGGAGGGGGTGATACTCCAGTATGCCACTTGTTCCCAGGTTGTCAGAGGAACACAAATTCCAGAATATCAGTTCCCATATCGTTGTAATATATCATTGTAATATCATTGTAAAACAATGGAAAAATACTTCCCAGTCTTTTCCAGCTCAGGGATTTCTTCAGGGGGTAATTGTATATGGAAGAATTTGGGAGAATGGTGGCATGTGGATGTGGGGGAGAATGAGGAGGTGAGAAACCTCATAAGTTCACTGGAATGGGTGTTTTTGCAGGAGGTGAGGTGGAATCTCCTCACTTCTGGAATCTCATCCACTTTTGCTTCTCTCCCAGGACCCCCAGGGCCGCCACGTGAAGACATACGAGGTGTCCCTGCGGGAGAAGGAATTCAACAAAGGCCCTTGGAAGCAGGAAAATGTGGAGGCCGAAGCCTCCATGGTCATTGCAGGTTGGGCCTTGTTTGTGAAAAATCTTCCCATGTTGTTCCAGGCTGGATGGCTCCTTTTTTCCAGGCAGGTTGTCTCATGTTTGTTGTGTGTCCCGCAGTGCCGGAGCCCTTCGGAGGCGCCATTATCATCGGGCAAGAATCCATCACCTACCACAATGGGGATAAATATCTGGCTATTGCTCCTCCCATCATCAAGGTGAGGGGATCCAGGACTGCATCCCAAAAAATCCCTCCCTTCCCAGGCCTTCCAGCCAGGAATTCAAGCCCCTGTTGTCCCTGGTGTGGTCTAACAGTGCCACTTACTTGGACTTCCAGAGGTTTGGCTTCCTGGTCACTGTTTTTGGGGGCCAAGGGACATCCATGATCCCTGTGTGCCTCCTCTTTCTGTAGAGCTCTTGGAATTTTGTTTGGGCCCCAGGGACTGGGATTAATTAGGAATTAGTGCATGGTCTGGGCACAGTTCCAGGGCAGAGCCTGGTTTAATTTCAGGCAGTGGAAAACATGGATGAGCCCCCTGGAGACTTGTTCAGAGGAGAAAAGGCTTAAAGATTTTGGGACAGCAATTGGACTTGTGGGTTTTGTGGGAATAACAGGTCACTTCCCACATTTAATAGGAGGAGGAAGCACCAGTGCCATGGCTGAGGTGCTCTTCCAAGCTGAAAGAGGGCTGGAATTGCCATCCAAAAGTCATTTTAAGATGGTGATAAGCACAAGCTAAATATCTTGGGGGAATAAACAGGAATATGGGTGCCTGAAAGTCTCAGTCCACTCCTGGAGCTCTGGAATGGGTGGGATACTGGAGGTGGGAGCACATCACCTGCACAGAACTTTTGGGGACCAGTTTGTGGCTCTTCCAGTGGAGTCCTGGAATTCCCTTCTTTCCCTGCAGCAAAGCACCATCGTGTGCCACAACCGCGTGGATCCCAACGGATCGCGGTATTTGCTGGGAGACATGGAAGGGAGGCTCTTCATGCTACTCCTGGAGAAGGAGGAGCAGATGGACGGCACTGTCACCTTGAAGGATCTGCGTGTGGAGCTGCTGGGAGAGGTAGGAATCACCTGGGCCATCCCTGGTACTTGCCTGGGATTCTCCCAAGTCTGGAAAGGCTCCTTTCAGGAATGAGTGAGAATTTTGGGAGCCTTGCATTTGTCACAGCCCTGAACTGTTGGTAAAATTCCCTGTGGGCACTTAAACTTACACCTCCTTCCCATTTTTTTTCCTGGTACTTGTACTGTGAGGAGCTTGGACTCTGTGGGATTTATGAAGGGATTAAATTAGCTTCCCAAACCCAGGGTTTTCCTGTTGGATAACAGCTTAGTGGTGGAAGGTGTGTGTGTGTGTGTATGTGTGCCAGGACCTTTCCATGCCACTGGTGGGTCACCTGCCTCTTCCCATTTCCCAGACATCCATTGCAGAGTGCCTGACCTACCTGGATAACGGAGTGGTTTTTGTTGGCTCCAGGCTTGGAGATTCCCAGCTCGTGAAGGTACGTGGCAGCTCCTGGCTGTGTGTTCCCACAGGACTCAATTTCCATCAAAACCTGGAGATCTGGATACATTTTCCTGTCTTCTCCTTGCCCGTCCTTCCCCTGTCCTGTTTCTTTAAAGACAAAAATTGATTATAGTATTTATTCCCAGCTTAATGTGGACAGCAACGAGCAGGGATCCTACGTGGTGGCCATGGAGACCTTCACCAATCTCGGGCCCATCGTGGACATGTGCGTGGTGGACCTGGAGAGGCAAGGCCAAGGCCAGGTAACATTCCTGCTTTTCCCTCCGCACTGCTGGGAATTTTTGGCTGAGTGTGTCCATAAAATCATAGGATCCCAGGATGGTTTGGGTTGGAAGGGACCTTAAGCATCATCTCATTCCATGGGCAGAGACACCTTCCAGTAGACCAGGTTGCTCTAAGCCCTGTCCAGCCTGGTCTTGGTGGATCTTCCGGGTCCCTTCCAACCCAAACCATTCCAGGATTCCATGATTCAAGAATGGCTTCCCCATTTCCATGAGAAATGGGACCTCCCAGAGAAGAGTGGGAGAGCTTCCCAGCCACAGCTGGTAAAGTCCATCTGCTTTTCCTCCAGCTGGTCACCTGCTCCGGGGCCTTCAAAGAGGGATCGCTGCGGATCATCCGGAACGGCATCGGGATCCACGAGCACGCCAGCATCGACCTGCCAGGAATTAAAGGTGTGGGAGGTGTTCCACAGCCTGAGGGGGGACATGGTGGGCACAGATGAGGTTGAGATGTGGAATTGTAAGGAACTGTGGCCTCCTTGTTGCAGGATTGTGGCCGCTGAGGTCAGATCCACACCGGGAGACAGACAACACCTTGGTGCTGTCATTTGTTGGCCAGACCAGGTAAAGGTGGGATGAGCTGATCCAGGCTCTCAGTCCCATGTTGGAGCAGGAATTAATGAGAATTCCCTTCCCTGCTCAGGGTTCTGATGTTGAACGGAGAGGAAGTGGAAGAGACGGAGCTCACAGGATTTGTGGATGACCAGCAGACCTTCTTCTGTGGCAACGTGGCGCATCAGCAGCTGATCCAGGTAAATCCAGCATGAGGAAAACATGGATATTATTCTCCTGGTGCCATACAGATTGTGACATATTCAGGGCAGAAGCTGGAGTGCTTCCCTGAGCTGATGGCATCAGCAAACAGGATCCTGGGTTCATGTTTCTAAGGGATATGGAAAGAGGGGAGGTTCTTGCTGTGCCACCCACCTTGGAAACACCGTTTTCCATGATTTTTCCTGTCTCTCTTCCCAGATCACGTCTGCCTCGGTGCGACTGGTCAGCCAGGAGCCCAAATCCCTGGTTAGTGAGTGGAAAGAGCCCAATGGGAAGAACATCAGCGTCGCTTCCTGCAACAGCAACCAGGTGGTGGTGGCTGTGGGAAGAGCCTTGTACTACCTGGAAATCCGGCCCCAGGAGCTGCGGCAGATCAGGTGAGCCCACATCCTCAGGGCTCTTGGGATGCTGGGATTTGGGATCCAGGTGGACGCCTGTCCTCTTTTCTTCCTCCCAGCTGCACAGAGATGGAGCACGAGGTGGCCTGCCTGGACATCACCCCCCTGGGAGACTCCAACGGGATGTCCCCGCTCTGCGCCATCGGGCTCTGGACCGACATCTCTGCCCGCATCCTGAAGCTCCCATCCTTCGAGCTGCTGCACAAGGAGATGCTGGGAGGAGGTAGGAGCCTCCCAAGGGTGGCAGTGGTCACTGTCCGTGTCCTGAGTGACCTCATCCATCCCTTTGCCTGCTTCCCACAGAGATTATCCCTCGCTCCATCCTGATGACGACCTTCGAGAGCAGCCACTACCTCCTGTGTGCCCTGGGGGACGGAGCTCTCTTCTACTTCGGCCTCAGCCTTGAGACAGGTGACCTTTTCCCTTCCTTTCCAGTTTTCTGGGAAAGATCCTCCTTGCTTTCTCAGCCTCATGCTCAGGGCCTGGCTGTGGGCTGGAGGATTTCTCCAGCACACTGAAGGAAGGAGATGGATTCTTAAATCTGGGGTGTGCTTACCCTCAGTCCTTTTTTCCCTGAGGTGTTGTGGCATATCCCAATCCCTTTTCCCTTTGAATCCAGGCTTGCTGAGTGACAGGAAGAAGGTGACCCTGGGCACACAGCCCACGGTGCTGAGGACATTCCGCTCCTTGTCCACCACCAACGTGTTCGCCTGCTCCGACCGCCCCACCGTCATCTACAGCAGCAACCACAAGCTGGTCTTCTCCAACGTCAACCTCAAGGAGGTCAACTACATGTGCCCCCTCAATTCCGACGGATATCCCGACAGGTGAGCCCGCCATGAGTTCCTGATCCCAAGGGATGTGTAGGAGAGGGAGGTTCTTGCTGTTTCACCCAGTTTTCCATGATTTTTTTTCCCACAAGTTTGGCCCTGGCCAACAACAGCACCCTGACCATTGGCACCATCGATGAGATCCAGAAGCTGCACATCCGCACTGTTCCCCTCTATGAGTCACCCAGGTGAGCATTCCTGGGATGAGGATTCCTGGGATCAGGGTGCTCTGCTGCACAGGGCAAGGGTTGGGGTGATGTTGCCATCCCAGGAGCAAACAGACAGCTCTTGTTGCTTCCAGAGCTCTTGGAATGGCCTTTCCTGGCTCTCCCACCCACATGGCTCTGTTTGTCCCGCAGGAAAATCTGCTACCAGGAGGTATCCCAGTGCTTCGGAGTGCTCTCCAGCCGGATCGAGGTGCAGGATGCCAGTGGGGGCACCACAGCGCTCAGACCCAGTGCCAGCACCCAGGTGAGATCCCAGGCTGTGTCATCCCTATGCTGTGGGGATCAGAATTCCTGATCCAGGTTTTCCTTGATGGTCCTCCTTTCCAAAGCTGTGAGTCCAGTCCTGTTCCTCAGCTGGGGAGGAATGGGATGGTGGATCTCTCTGAGGGAGTGACACAGCCACTGTTCCACCTGACACCCTTTATTTTTGGGTGCTGCTACTTCCATATCCCATACAGGCTTCTGTGTGGTCTCCAAGGTTTTCCTTTTCCCAAGGATCCAGCTCTGGAAACCAGCTCTTTGTAAACTCAGATTAACACCATCACTCAGCCCTGCAGGAGCAGGGAGTGTGTTCCTTTACTCATTCCCTGCTCCACCTGTTCTCCCATTCCTTTTCCCACTCACTGGCTACCTGAGGCTGTGTGGATATCCCAAGCAGCACTGGGATGTGACAGATTTTCCTGTTTCCCAGGCCTTGTCCAGCAGTGTGAGCACCAGCAAGCTGTTTTCCAGCAGCACAGCTCCACATGAAACATCCTTTGGAGAGGAGGTGGAAGTGCACAACCTGCTCATCATAGACCAGCACACCTTTGAAGGTACCTGTCCCATCCCAAAATCCAGCTTTTCCCATCCTGGAGAAGCCATGGGGAGCTTCAGCCAAAGCATTTTCCTGCAGGAACATCAGCCATAAGGTTTAGGGAATACCAATTTTTGATGGCACAAGATGGTGGGGAATAGGGCAGGGAATCTCTAAGATGTGTCTTAAGCTTTCAGTTTAAGGATTTTGGGATCCCAGTTGTTCCTACCTTTCCCACTTTTTTTTTCCCCCAGTGCTCCATGCTCACCAATTCCTGCAAAATGAGTATGCCCTCAGCCTGGTCTCCTGCAAGCTGGGAAAGGATCCCAACACCTACTTCATTGTGGGCACTGCCATGGTGTATCCCGAGGAAGCGGAGCCCAAGCAGGGCCGGATCGTCGTCTTCCACTACTCAGATGGTAAGAACAAGGTGTTCTCACCTGGAAAAATCCAGCTTTTTTTGGTGGGAGATGAGGGATGAGCTCCTCAAGCCCCAGAGAGCTTGTGTCACAGCAGCAGGCAGTTTTTCCCAAGGAATCTGTTGTCAGGATCCGTAGGTGCTGTGTTCCCTTTTCCCCTGTCTCCTAGAGACGCCCGAGAATCCCTCACCAGCCCTGGATTCTGGGATTTGCTTTTCATGTCACTTGTCCCCCTCAGAGACAGTTCTTTTAGGAAACAAAATTCAGGCCAGCTGGGCTGAACCCCCTTGACTTCCCACTCTTTGGATAAACAACCCAAGTAATGCCTGGCTTTATTCCAGGGAAGCTGCAGAGCCTGGCTGAGAAGGAGGTCAAGGGAGCTGTGTATTCCATGGTGGAATTCAACGGGAAGCTGTTAGCCAGCATCAACAGCACGGTAGGCAAGGCCTTGACTTTTTTTTGGGAGCATGCTTGTGGATCTGGATGTCAGCCAAGTGTCCGTTGAGGAGCATATCCCAGCTCCCATGTGGAGAATCCCAATCTGTGTCCCATCCCGCAGGTCCGCCTGTACGAGTGGACAGCGGAGAAGGAATTGCGCACGGAGTGCAACCACTACAACAATATCATGGCCCTGTACCTGAAAACCAAGGGGGATTTCATCCTGGTGGGAGACCTCATGCGCTCCGTGCTGCTCCTGGCCTACAAACCCATGGAAGGGAATTTCGAGGAGGTAAGGAAGCGGTGCCAGGAATCAATTCTGACAGATCTGGGCACAGGGAATGGTGTTGGAGGGGATAAAAGGAGGAGTTTGGCTTGACTGGATAAGGTTTGACATGGATCCCTGTGGTTTCTGGAGGGATGGATCCCTCAGTTTCCAGGGAACTGGCTGTGGGAAGAGCAGCTGGTGCCTGGTGGGTGGGAGGTGCCATCTGGGATGCCTGGTGTCCACTTGGAATGGGGGTTTAAATTGCTGGAGTGGCTTTGGCATAGGCTGCTCCACGCTTTCCCAGGATGTTATCCAAGTGCCACTTGGACTAGGACCATCTCCAGGAGTGCCTTTCCTGCTCTGCTGCTTCCTGGAGCAGAGAGGGACATGCTGGATCCTGCCTTGCTCCTGAAAATTGGTGTTGGGTGGGATGAGGATGCAGGATCCCAGGCCAGGCCACCTGGACACAGCATGTCCCGTCTTGGCCCGTTCCAGATTGCCCGGGATTTCAATCCAAACTGGATGAGTGCCGTGGAGATCCTGGATGATGATAATTTCTTGGGAGCGGAGAATGCTTTCAATCTGTTCGTGTGCCAGAAGGACAGGTAAACTGGATGGGATGGGGATGGGATGTGACGTGGCACCACATGCTGGGAGGGATGGATTATGGGATCTTTAGGAAAACTGGAGGAGCATTCCCAGCTTTTGGGAGCAAGGGAAAGTTTTGGAGTGCCCCCATCCGGGACTGAGCGGTGTTTGGGGTTCCAGCGCGGCCACGACGGATGAGGAGCGGCAGCACCTGCAGGAAGTGGGATTATCCCACCTGGGAGAGTTCGTCAATGTCTTCTGCCACGGATCCCTGGTCATGCAGAACTTGGGAGAGACTTCCACGCCCACCCAGGGATCCGTGCTCTTCGGCACTGTCAATGGAATGATTGGTAAGGAGCAGGGGCTGAGGATTCCCTGCAGAATCCTGGAATGGTTTGTGTTGGGAAGCTCATCCAGCTCCACCCCCTGCCACATTCCCATGACCGTTATTCCTGTGCAGGCCTGGTGACATCCTTGTCAGAAAGCTGGTACAACCTGCTCCTGGACATGCAGAACAGGCTCAACAAAGTCATCAAGAGCGTGGGGAAGATTGAGCATTCCTTATATCCTTTAGCATTCCAGTCAGGAGCTTGTGCTGGGCGGAGTTTACCAGCTGGAGGGGGTGGGACTGGGTTTGCCATTGCCCTGAGCAGTCATGGAATTAAAGATGGGAAATCTCTCTGAGACCACAGAGTCCAACCATTAACCCAGCACTGCCATCCCACCATTAACCATGTCCAAGGCTGGTGTTATTCCCTGTGGATTTGGCTCCTTGACAGCAGCACCTGGAGATCGTTCCACACTGAACGGAAGACGGAACCAGCCACAGGATTCATCGATGGAGACTTGATTGAGAGTTTCCTGGACATCAGCAGGCCCAAGATGCAGGAAGTGGTGGCAAACCTGCAGGTGAGCTTGGGAATGTGGCCTTAGATCCTTCAAGGGCCTTGCTTAGGAATCCAGGCTCAGTAAATCATGGAATTGTAGAGTTATGGAATGGTTTGGGTTGGAAGGGACTTAAAGACATCTCCCACTAGACCAAGTTGCTCCAAGCCTTGTCCAGCCTGGCCTGGAACACTTCCAGGGGAAGCCCTGGAAGCCACAGCCTCTCTGAGAAGTGCTAAATCCAAACCTTCCTGAATGATCTGGGAATGTTTTTTGACACCTGCCAATGTCTCCAATGCCTTTTCCTCCCTGTGTAGATCGATGATGGAAGCGGGATGAAGAGGGAAGCCACCGTAGATGACCTGATCAAGATCGTAGAGGAGCTGACCCGGATCCATTAGCAGGACTCGGGATTGTTCCCTACCCTCCACATGGAGCAAGAGAATCCTTCCCCAGCTGTGCCCAGCACCGGCAGCAGCGGCCAGAGGGGGACGGAATCTCGCAGGGGAAGCAGCTTGTTAGGAATTTGGGGAGGTGTCAGTCATCTCCTGCTGGGATTTATGGATTCTGCAGAATTGGCTGGACCCAGAACTGTCCCTTTCCTTGGGTGATCCACTGGGATCTGATACCCTCGCCTCAATTCCCTGTTCCCTGATGTCCTTAGATATTTTATTACTTTTTTTGGCTTTTGGTTTCGCTTTTGATCCTGTTTTTTTTTTGGATTCCTTGTGGTTTTTTGGAAGAGGAATCAAAGCTGGAGGAGGAGCCGAGGCTGGAGCCGAGCGGGATAACTCTCTCTCCATAGGATCCATGCCTTGTTCAGGGAGGGAAGTTCTGGGAAGTTTAAGCTGTTGCTGATTTCGGAGTTTTACCAAATAAAGTAGTCCAAGAGGAAAGATCTGTGTCCTGAGGAATGATGGTATCCGTGTCCTTGGCTCTGGGATCTTGGGCACACCTGTTTTCCAGGTGCATTTTTCTGGCTTTTCTTGGATTTGTAGGAAATTTTAGTTCCTTGTCCGGTTGCCAGTGGCACTGTGAGTACCTTGAGAGGCAGATTGTAATGGAATTTTTTGGGGAAAGCTGAGTTTTCCAGCCTCTGGCTAGTCATTAATTGTTCTCGTGGTCTCCCACCTCCTTCACATCTCTTACAGAATTTGGGGGTTATCCTGGATCTTACCATGCTCTCCCCAGCCTGGATCTCCTCTGTAGCCCCTGGTTGAGTGCCCCCAAAGTCCCATTCCCTGCGGATTTTTTCCAAATCCTTCCCTCCCAGAGACAGCTCGTGCTGGAACCATCCCTGGCTCCCTCTTCCATCCCATGTTTTCAGAGGAGACCGCGGGGACAAGGCTATATTTGGACATCTCTTCCGAGAGCTGGGGGAGCAGGGAGTGACCTTGGACTCTGGGCTGCTGCTTTTATTACCTCGGGCTCTGTTTACCTGCCTGGAGCAGCCTGTTCCCAAATTTTGGGAGGCCCAGGGAGCGGCACAGCCCAGGTCCTGGCAGTGCTCTTTTTTTCCCACCAAAACTGGGGGTGGTGGTGCCAGTGCAATGTTGGCACCCTGCTTTTTTTGGGATAAAAGCGCTGCTGGCTAGGGCTGGATCATTGTTTATCCACTGCCACAGGAGCTGCCTCTCAGGGTTTTGGGATCACATTCCCTTAGGACAGGAGCTTCTCATGGCTGCATTCGGCTTCCTAAAAAAAAACAGCGTGACCCCCCCACCATGGTTTTTATTTGGAAGGGGGCTGTGTCTTGCCTGGGTGATCCCAACCTTTGGGCAGGATTTTGTGGGGAGAAATCCGTGCTGGATTGCAAATTTTGGAGGCAGCAGCGCCTTTTGCTCCATTGGATCAATCATTTACCTGCCTCCAACCTTTGCTTCATTCCCTGCCCTGGGATGGGGGCACGGGGCTGGGGGGAATCTGGGGGTCACCAGAGTGGGGTGTCCCGCAGCATCCCTCTCCCTCCTGGATGCATCCCACCATCCCGGCTCCACTTGGCCCCTTTCTCCGCCGCGTGGGTCCCCGTGCAGGGCTGGGAAGGCGGCCCAGCGCCTCCAGGAGAAGGAGGAGGAGGAGGGGTGGGGAGAGGCCATGCCGGATCTTTGCCAGATGTGGGAAAGGAGAGAAGGGGGGACGCCTTTCCCGCTGCTTCCCAAACCTAGGGGGGACCCCGTTCCCCGACGCGCAGCCAGGGCAGGAATGGCCGGGATGCCACCACTCGCCCCAGTAGAACGGGACAACCCTGGGGTGACCCCAGGCCCCCCGTGCGGGTTTGGGGGGGGGTGGGTGGGTGCCGCTGGCGACCCCCCCCGCTCTCGCCCCCCTCCAATCCCGCATTGTTCCCGGCTCGGCGGGAGGAGGAGGAGCAGGGCCAAGGGCCAGCGGGAAGGCAGGCGGGAAGGCGGGCGCCGGGACGTGCTGGAGCCGCCTGTCATGTTGGTGGAGCTGCTCTTCCAGGCTGCCTGTGTGTCCCTGTTCCTCTCCAGCGGCCAGGGCAGGGTGTATCCCGCGAGGAAGAAGCCGGCCAGCTTTGCCGTGGAGAGGTAGCTGGATTCCCTCCTTTTCCTTCTCCCTCTTCCAGCTACACCTGGGATGGGCAGCCCGCCGGGCTCCGGCTATCCCTGCCTCCCGCTGCAGGAGGGCTTGGCCGGAGGGCTGGCACCCCACAATTCCCTCCCTCTTCGTGGGTCCAGGGGAGCGTGACACTGCTCCCCGCATCCCCGTGCTTCTCCCCTCATCCCTGTCCTTCTCCCCACATCCCTGTCTTGCTCCCCGTATCCCTGTCCAGCCGGGGGGCGCTTCTCCCGTCACCACGTGCTGGGATGTTCAGGACGGCTGGGAAGTGGTTGTCCCCTCTCCGTCCCACCTTATCCTACCTTCCTCTGATCCGTGCCACGCTCTGCTTCCCGGTGCATGGGCACATCCTGACCGCTCCAGTTGTCCCCTTGTCCTCACATTCCTGGGACCTTTGCTCCGTGCAGGGGGCTCAGGACAGGGTGGCCTCAGGCTCTGGTGTCCCACAGGCGCCGCGTGGGGCCCCACGTCTGCTTCCCAGGCTCCGGCAGCGGATGTTGTCCTGGCTGGATGCTGTCTCCGGGCAGCGGGAAGTGCACCCTGCGTGAGTACAGGGATCTGGGGGGCTTGTGGGGGTCCTGTTCCCATTCCCAGAGCTCCTGTTCCCATTCCCACAGCGCTCTGCTCCTTCGGCTGCGGTGGTGGTTCCTGCATCGCTCCCAACCTCTGCATGTGCCCGGATGGAGAGCAGGGAATCACCTGCCCAGGTACTGACAGAAGCGGCTATGCCGGATGCCCTTCCCTCTTCACACCATGAATCCCAAGGGATGGAGATGGCCATGAACACATGGGCACCGTGCCCAACCCTCTGCCCTCTCCATGCTACAAATCCCAGCAGATGGAGGTGACCGTGGCTCCTTGTCACTCCTCCCTGGCACTGTCCCCATCCCTGGGGAATCCATGAAGAGGGATGGGAAGCGGGTGGTCCTGGGGTGGCACGGGTACCCCGTGGATGCCATGTCCATGTTCTAGAACCGCCAGGGACTTGCGGAGAGTACGGCTGTGACCTGTCCTGTAACCATGGCGGCTGCCAGGAGGTCGCCCGCGTGTGTCCCGTTGGCTTCTCCATGGCCGAGACGGCCAACGGCGTCCGCTGCACCGGTGAGTGGGAGTGGTGTATCCTGACAGCTATGGGGAGTGGGAGTGGTATATCCTGATGGCTGTGGGGAGTGGGAGTGGTATATCCTGATGGCTGTGGGGAGTGGGAGTGGTGTATCCTGATGGCTATGGGGAGTGGGAGTGGTGTATCCACTCCCTGATGGGAGTGGGCATCCCCGTGGTGCCCACACCCCAAATCTGACCATTCCCCATGTCCCCCTAGATATCGATGAGTGCCAGAGCGCGGCCTGTGAGGGGACGTGCGTGAACACGGAGGGAGGCTTTGCCTGCGAGTGCGGAGCTGGCCGGGAGCTCTCTGCTGACCGCCGCAGCTGCCGGGGTGCGTGGGGTCCCAGGGGGGGCGGCTGGGGTTCCCGAGGGATCCTGACCCTCATCCCAACCCCCAGACACGGATGAATGCCAGGCCACGCCGTGCCAGCACCGCTGCGAGAACAGCGTGGGCAGCTACCGCTGCTCCTGCCGGCCCGGATACCACCTCCATGGGAATCGGCATTCCTGCGTGGGTGAGCACTGGGATGGGGCTCTTCCCATCACTCCCGGGGGAGGGAGGTGGCCCTGAGACCCTGAACACTGTGCCACACCCCCTTCCCTCTCCATGCCATGAATCCCAAGGGATGGAGGTGGTCACTGAGCCCCTGCATGTATGCTTAACCCTTATCCCTCTCCATGCCATGAATCCCAAGGGATGCAGGTGGCCATGAGTCTGTGGGCACTGTGCCAGACCCCCTTCCCTCATCATGCCACAAATCCCACGGGATGGAGGTGTCCATCAGCCCATGACCACAGTGCTGCCACCTCATCCTCACAGCCGCGTGGGCCATACTGGGGGCCCATCCTGGTGCTCCAGGCTCTTTCCTGGGCCATATCCCAGGGTGCAGCACCTCCTGCCACATTCCCTACTCCCGCAGATGTGGACGAGTGCCGACGGCCTGGCACACGCCGCTCCTGCCAGCACAGCTGCCACAACATTCCCGGCAGCTTCCGCTGCTCCTGCCACCCCGGATACCGGCTCAGCACAGACAGGGTGTCCTGCGAAGGTATCCATGTCCTTCTCCTGGCTGGAGGAGTAGAGTGGGATGCTCCCATCTCCCTGCCAGCCCCAAGTGATGTCTCTGCCTTCCTGATTTCCTTCCTAGGGTATCCCAAATCTATCCTGGCCCCGTCGCCCATCCTGCAATCCCTGCAGCATCCACCCACCCTTGTCCTGCTCCCTCCTGGCTCCCACCTGCTCCCAAGGGGCTCCCCCTCTCCCCACTTCCCTGTAGCAGCTCCTGGTACCCAATTCCCTCCCTCCTCCCCATCCTTGTCCCCTGAGCCATCCCCACGTGCCATGGAAGCCCCTGGCATCTCCATCCCACCATCTCATGATTGTTGGCACCGGGGAATCTCTCAGGAGCCCGGCAGTCGCTGGACAGAGCCAGGCTGCCAGAGCTGCACCTGCCAGGTCAGCGTCCCATCCTTCCATCCCATCCTTCCCATGGCACCGTCCCAACCTGGGATGAGCCACCATGTGTCCTGGCAGGGGGGACAAGTCCTCTGTGACACCGTGAGCTGCTCCGTTCCCTGCTCCCACCCGCTTCCCGCTCCGGCTGGGGGTTGCTGCCCCACCTGCACAGGTGAGTCCTGACCCCCTGATCCCCCCAGTTCCCAGGATGGTCCCCCTTGAATTCCCAAGGGGATGCCCCTGACCCCCATGGCTTGCAGGGTGCCTGCACGAGGGGGTGACCAGGGCCGAGGGCGATGTCTTCTCCCCATCCGATGGGAATTGCACCGTCTGCGTCTGCTTGGTGAGCTGGATTGGGATGGGAGAATCCCCCCTCATCCCTGGGAAACTCCCAGCACTGGAGACCCTTATCGCTGGGGACCCTCATCCTGCATCCTGGCTCAACCATGGATTGGGATGCTCTGGAGCTGATGACATCCTCCCCTCATCCCTGGGAAATCGGGGTCCTCTTTCCCAACCCCATGTTCCCCTCCATAGGCCGGGAATGTCTCCTGCCTGTCCCCGGAATGTCCCCCAGGATCCTGCCCCAGCCCCTCTCCGGCTGACTGCTGCTCCTGCAATCCAGGTGATCCCAGGACCCCTGCTCTGGGGGGTGTGAGTACCCCCAGGCTGAGCTGGGGGTGAGGGAAGAGCCGTGCTTGGCTCTCCAGCGCCACTCCTTCCCCTTTTCCCAGAAAAGTGCAATTTCCGGGGACGCACATACGCACACGGAGCCCGGTTCAGCCTGGATGGGGACGACTGCACCACCTGTGTCTGCCAGGTGGGTCCTGGATGTCCCCAGGGATGAGGGTCCCCAAAGCTGGGAGGTCCCCAGGGATGAGGATTCCCTGGGATAATCCAGTCTTTCCCAGTACCTGCTGGGGGCATCCCAGCTTCACTCAGGGCTGATGGTAGGGACAGCAGGTGACCCATTCCCGTGTCCCCAGGGAGGAGAGGTGGAATGTTCCTTCACTCCCTGCCCCGTGCTGGATTGTCCCCAGCACCAGCGGCAGCTGGGTCCCGGGCAGTGCTGCTCCACCTGCCGGGACCCTCCAGCCCCTGCCGGTGAGTCGGGATGAGTGACACGGCTGGGAATGGGCAGGGAGGGACAGGGAGAGGGATGAGGGGGAAAAGCTGAGGGAAACGGGAATGGCATGGCATGGGAAGAAGAGCTGTGATAGAGGATGTGGGGGACACTTGGGGATGGGGAGAGTGAGATGCTGGGACATTTGGGGATCAGATGTGGGGAAGGGAGGGGTGGGATGAGGGGGGACAGCTGAAGATGGCAAGGGTGAGATGTAGGGGACACAGGTGGGATGTGGGGATACTCGATGATAGGAAGGGTGGGAGATGGGGAACACCTAGGAACAGGAAGGGTGGAATATAGGGAACCCCTGGGGACAGGAAGGGTAGGTTTTACAGGACAGCTGGGAACAGGGTTCCTACTCAGGTTGCTTCCTGGATGACAACGGCGTGGAGTTTCCCGTTGGACAGATCTGGTCTCCGGGCGATCCCTGTGAGTTATGCATCTGCCAGGTGAATGAGAACCTGCTCTGCTTCATTCCCTCTTCCCTGTCCCTGCCCCAGCGCACGGCTCCTGCTCCATTCCCACCCTCAGGATGCCCGTAGCCTGTCAGGCCCCAAATCCCCCAAATCCGGCGGGTTTGGGAATCCCGAGGTGTCTGTCAGGGTGTTCCCGCCTGCAGGCAGACGGCTCCGTGAGCTGCCAGCGCACGGATTGTGTGGAGACGTGTCCTTATCCCATCCGCATTCCCGGGCAGTGCTGCCCCGACTGCTCCGCAGGTGAGGGCGCGCCCGGAATTCCGGGATTTTGAGCTGCCCGGGGTCCGCCTGAGCCCCTCTCCCCGCAGGCTGCACCTACATGGGGAGGATCTTTTCCAACAACGAGACCTTCCCGTCGGCGCTGGATCCCTGCCTGAGCTGCATCTGCCTGGTGAGGGCTGGGCCGGGCATTCCCAGAGGATTTGCGGCTCCCGCCCCGTGGGCTGAAGCCCGGTTTTTGGCTCCGTTGCAGGGAAAAGCTCCGGGGGCGCTCCGGGGTTCCTAATGCCCGGCCCTCGGGGGTCTCTCCCGTCTCTCGCAGCTGGGCTCGGTGGCCTGCTCGCCTCTGGAATGTGCCATCGTGTGCTCCTACCCCTTCCACCCCGAGGGTCGGTGCTGCCCCGTCTGTGAGGGTACGAGCTCGGGCAGGTCCCCAAAACCCCCTGAACCCCCCAAAATCTCCCCGAGCCCCCCAAAACCCCCTCTGGACCTTGGTCCCTGCAGACTGCAACTACCAGGGCAGGAAGGTGGAGAACGGCCAGAGCTTCATTCCCGAGGGACAGCCCTGTACCCGCTGCACCTGCCAGGTGAGACCTCCTGCCCATTCCCATGGGATGCCCGTGTCCATGGTGCCTGTGCCAGTGTCATTGGATCCCAGCAAGGGCTGGGCTGGCTGATCCCTGTTTTTCCAGCTTGGAGAGGTGAGCTGTGAGGAGAGGCCGTGCCCCCGCTCCTGCTCTGAGCCCCACACACTGCCCATGGGCTGCTGCCCATCCTGCCCAGGTAATGGGATCCCTGGATCCATCCCCAGGCACTTGGATGTGCCCCCTCCAGACTGGGGGTGCTGGCAAAGAGGTCGGTGCTGACCAAAATCCTCCCTCTGTCAGTCACAGACATCCGGCTCCTGCTGCAGGGCAGTGACCTGTCCCCATCCTCATCCCAGTCCTCATCCCAGTCCCCATCCTCATCCCAGTCCTCATCCCAGTCCCCATCCTTAACCACATCCTCTTCCCATCCTCATCCCAGTCCCCAGTCCCTGAAGATTCACCCCCTGGCACCCCTCAACACCACCGCTACCGCCTGGCCCAGCTCCTGCTTCCCACCACACCCCCCCTTGGCCCCTCTCCAGGGATTTGGGGTGCTGGGATGCCCCCTCCGACCACTCCAATTCCTTCTGGGTACCCCTTGGCACCCACAGCACCCCCTGACCCCCTCTGTGAGGCCACAGCTCCCCCTGATGCCACAGGCAGCCCTGAGGTTCAGGGATCCCCCAGGAATGAGGATCCCTCTGCGGTGCCATTGGACAGCCCCAGGTTCCAGGTGCCAGGTGTGCCTGGAACACCGTGAGGAGGAGAAGGAGGATGAAGGAAAGGAGGAAAAGGGGGTCTGCAGGACCAGCAGGCCTGGCCCTGGGGAGGGAGCAGCTGTCCCCCTGCCACCAATAAAGTCACTCTGGTATTTATTCCCTGTCCCCTCATCCCTGCACCCACCAGCGCGGGGAGCCCTGGGGCTTGTCCTCTGGGAATTTAGGGATGAGTGGTTTTCCAGGATGATGAGGACAGTGCTGGAGGTGTTTAGCCCCCTCACCCTGAGTAGGGTTTGGGGACAGGAGGGACATGTCCTGCCCCAGGTCCCCCAGGCTGGGAGCTCCTCAGGGATGAGCAGAGCCACATCCAGGCTCCCATCCCTGGGGCACAGCGACATCCTTGGCAGGTGGAGCTGAGGGTGGCACCAGGGACACGCCACATTCCCAGGCATGTGTTGGCATTCCTCAGAGAGACACGGCACAGGGGCGCTTCTCCACACCTTTATTGTCCTCGGTGGTGGCAGGAGGGCCGGGAAAGGGACAAGCCCTGCCAGCCACCGAGTTGGGGACACCTGGGATTCCCATCCCAGCTCAGGGCAGCCGGGACAGCCCCACCTTGTTGTTGGCCCTGTCGAAGATGACGTAATACTCCCGGATAAAGACGTCCCCCAGGATCCAGAGCTCGCCCTCCTCCGTGGGCGCATCCATGCCTTGCAATGCCAGGGTGCAGTACCCGTTACTCTGCTCCAAGGACATGGAAGGGGGTGGTCACCAGCTGTCAGATCCCTCCCTCTATCCCCACAAACCCATTCCCAATGGGATGCTCACCCTTAACACGTAGGCTCTGGGCGGCACTGGGAATTCCTTGCCATTGATATGGAAGATGAGGCTGGGAAGGTTTCTGATGGCCTCACAGCTGATCTGGGGAGGACACGGCAGGTTAGTGGCCATTCCAGCTGGGATCAAATGTCCTAAGGAGCATCCTGAGCCTCACCTCACCACTGGAGCTGGCACCAAGGCGCCTCATGAGGGTCCGGAAGGCCCGGATAGGAACAGCCAACAGAGTGGTTCCTGTATCCACAATGGCCTGGCATCCTGAGGAACAGGCCACTGGAGTCCCGCTGACGGAGACACTGGGAAGAGGGATGCAGAGTGAGCCTGGACTCCCCAAAACACTGTCTGGAGGGCAGGGAATACTGGGAATACCTCTCCATGGAGATCTGCCAGTAGGTTTCAGCAGAGAGAGGGATCCAGGAGATGCCTCTGGTGGTGTAGTAGGGATCAATGGCACCGAAGAGGACAAAGCTCCCACCTTCGTCGTCCCTGGAAAGGGAGATCCATCTGGGCTGGTTCCCAGCCCCCCAACACCTCCATTCCCATTGGAAAATGGGGCCAGTGTGAGGGAAAAGGGAGAAATCCTCAGCAGCTTTGGCTGGGATTTACCTGCTCAGGTAGACAGAGAAAAGATTCTTATCCACAAGGTTTTCCACCATCATGTTGTCGAAGACAGGGGTGGCTCCGGAGGAGGCAATGCTTGGGAATGCCAATCCCAGGATGCCATCAAAGGGGGTGTAGTAGAAGAAATCCCCTGGCTCTGTCTCAGCCAGCCCAAAAATCTGGTTGCGGACGTTGATGCCAGCAACCTGGGAGAAAGGAGACAGGTGTGGATTGGGCAGGATCCCGTGGGATCCCATGGGATGAGGGGGCTGGAGCTCCTGGCCGTACATCGACGGTGTCATATCCCAGGACTCCGGTCATGCTTCCTGTGCCATAGGCGATGAACAGGGTGTCATTGGTGCTGAGGAACGTGGAGGATTCCGCGGGATTGAAGCGGTTGTGGTTCCCTGTGGGGGTGGGAAGGATGGGGATTGTCTGGGATTTGTCCCTTGGGAAAGATGGGCAGAGCCATGCAGGACTCCCAAAGGACACATCCCAGACTCATTCCAGACACCTACTGCAGGCTGGGCTGGAGCAGAAGACTGAGGGAACCCAGAGGTTGGAGGAGCCGGTGTCGAAGACCACGGTGAATTCCTGAGGTGGGGTCCCAATGGAGATAGTGCCAAAGTACTCATCCTATTGGAATGGGATTGGGAAGGGGTTAAGGGGATGGGGAAAGGAGTATGGATAAGGGGCTAATGGAATAACTTACAGGGATAGGGAAGGGACTAGTGGAATGGATAACAGGCCAATGGGATGGGGAAGGAGCCAGTGTCCCCCTGTGCTCCCTGATCCCAGTTCCCAATCCCAGCCCCTCACATCCATGTAGTTCTCCAGGGGCTCCATGGCGATGCCCGGGAAATACTTGGCAGCCAGGTTGTAGGGATGCTGCTCCAGGTAACTCTCCAGCAATCCCTGCTCCCGCAGCCTCTGCCGCAGCGACTTCATCTTCCTCAGGGGCACCCTGTGGACAGGGACCGGGATGCATCACTGGGATGTGCCATTGGGATCACCCCACATCCCACATCCCTGTTTTGGGGACCCCCTGGGGCTCACCTGGTCTCGAGGCCCTGGGCCAGGCCCACCAGGGCAAGGAGCAGGAGCAGCTTCATGGTGGGAGCTCACGGAAAATGTGCCTCCGATCCCGGCCCCGCTCCTTATATCCTGGCTCCGGTGTTTGGCCGGAGGCCCCGATAAGAAAGGCAAACTGCTCCTGGGATGGTTATCAAAATGTCCTTAAGGGGAGGTGGGAATGTCAAGCCAGGGGATCCCCATATTCCCGGGGGGATTCAGGCCACAAGTATGTTGGGATGGGCAGGAAGCACTCCCGGTTATTCTGTGGGAGCTGGTGGGAATGCAGGGCTGTTTGGACCCTGAACCCTCTAATTCCTTGCTGGAGGGTTTGAGCCAGACACTTCCAGGAATGGGGCAGCCACAGCTTCCCTGGGAATTCCATTCCCAGGAATGACTCACCACCCTCTCAAGGAAGAATTTCTTCCCAATATCTCATCTAAACCTGTCCTCTGCTACTAGGAAGCTGTTCCCCCTTCTCCTGTCACTCCAGGTCCTTTTATAAAGTCCCTCTCCAGCTCCCCCGGAACTCCTTAAAGTGCTGGAAGAGACTCCAAGGTCTCTCCAGGTCCTTCTCCTTCTCTTCTTGCCAAGGCTCCATGAAGGATTTTCAGGCTGCCAGGTCCAGATTTTCCATTCTGGGAATCAGCCAAGGCAATCTCCTTTCCAGCCCCCTAAAACACATCCCATCCTCCTTTGTTTTTCCTCAGGGATAATCCAGTGCTCCGTCCCTTTTCTCCCAACATTCCCCATCCAGGTTCTTCCTCGTTTCACTCCCCCAGTGCAACCTAGCATCATGCCCTCAGATTCTTCTATCATTCTGAGCTGGGATGGGGCTGATTCCAAGGGAGGAATGCCAGCTCCAGCCTTAGGGAGCCTTTGATCTCCTCCAGGACAAGGTGACCGCTCAGGAGCCATGGATCCAGCACGTGGTGACGTGACCGAAGCCAAGTTTCCCAATCCCACTCCTGTGACCTTCATCCAGAGCTTGGCTTTCCCCCAGCTCATCCCAGTTTTCCCCCAGTTCAGGGACTTTGGATGTGGGAATGGAGTGACAGGAGAAGGGGAATGGCCTCAAACTGGAAAACAGGATATTGGGAGGAACCTCTTACCTGTGAGGCTGGTGAGGCCCTGGAATGGATTTCCCAGAGAAACTGTGGCTGCCCCATCCCTGGAAGTGTCCAAAGCCAGGTTGGAGAAACCAACCTGGAATGTGTCCCTGCAGATTTTGGAGTTACCAAGTTTTCCTCCTTTTTTGGCCAAAATAGTACAGAAAACAAAAATATGAAGCTTTCCCAGAGCTATTTATGCATTGAATTCCCAGAATGGCCATCCTTGGGCATCAGGATTCCTGTTTTCTCAATGGGAAAAAAACCCACATTTGCCCAATTATGGGAAGTTCCAGGACAAGCTTATTGTGCTGCTGGTAAATCCCATCCAAGCAGAACAATGGATCCAACAGGGATGGATTTTTGGACGGATGATATCCACAGAGGAAAGAAGCTGGGGAATTCAGGACTGGGAAAAAATGGGAATTGCTACTTAGCACTAATTAAATCCAGACTAAAATCTGGGAGGATGGAAAAACAATCCCTTTTAGGGTGTGAAATGGCTTCCTGGGAGAGAAATCCTGGATTTTCCCAACCTTGGTGGGGAAATGGAGGGCATGAGATGCTGGATCCTGCATTAATCCATCCCGGTGCTTGGGAGCTCTGTGGATGGGAGCAGGTGGCCTCCCTGCCACAGCTTTCCTTGGCACCAGAGGGCACCACAGCATGCAGAGATCCCAAAACCCCCCCCGCTGGAAAGATGGATCTGGAAGCTGTCCCTCCCGGGCTGGGCGAGGATTCCCAGGAAATAACGCCCCCAGAATGTAGGCTTTTACCGGGAAAAATCAGATTTTTAATGTCATTTTGATGTGGAAACACCCCTTGGGATGAATTTAACTTTCATGGGAATCACCCTCTGGATCAAACAGGGATTTTCAGGCTTTTGGGATATCAAAACTCATTCTGACAAAACTTCCTTAATTTTATCTCTGCAGCCTCCCAAAAAATTCCCCTTGTGGAGACAGAGCTTTTCTTGGAAATGGATTCATGAAGTCAACTTTTCCAGGCCCTGTTCCCAGTTTTTCTTGTCCCTTCCCTCAAGGCTTTTATCACACGGGCGCTTTATCGGAGCTGTCAGATGAAAGGAGGGAAATCTGACGCTCCTGAGGTGTCAAATTTCCGGGATTGGATTAAAAATATTTGATTAACTTATCAAGGAAGCCCAGGGATATTGGCTGATCCTTGTGGGAATGGAATTTGGCAGAACAGGACCTCAGGGTTCTTTTCTGACTTCAGGTCACCTTTTCCTACCTGCTCTGGGTGATTTGGGCTGGGATTAAGATATCATCCAAGGGAAAAAAACATGTGGAACCATCTTTTGTGGAAATTAAGGATATTAATAAGCAGCTAATGGAAATATCCTTCCAAACCCACCTGTTTATCCCAGATTTATTTCTGGATAACACTTTTAAGTGGGTATTTTTCAGTTTCTTCTGTGCAAATCCAAACACAATTTTCCCCTCTCCTCAAACCTTATGTTTTAATATAAAATGTTAATTAAACATTTTCCAGCTTTTCCAGGTCTGTGGAAACTGTTCCAAAAGAAGCCTGGAAAATGTTTTTTCCCTTTGGCAAGTCAAGTCCGTTTTCTTTCCCATGGCACTGGTGGTTTGACCTGGTTATCAGCCACGCTGGGAACAAACTGTGCTTGATTTATCCAGAATTATTTGGGATCATATGACTCCCATTTGTTCCACAACAGCTCTCAGGTGATGGATGGGGTCAGAGGTGCCTTTCCCAGATCCCAGCACTTCTGGAACAGCTGGGTGACCTTGCCCAGACTGCCAAAGTCTCCAGAAGGAGCAGAAATCACGGAGCCCTTCCCCTGCCTCATCCCTGCTTGGGTTTTGGGAATGTGGCGTTACAGGTGGAAAAGTGCAGCATTTTGCAAGCATATTTTGGAAAAGTTGGGTGATGGGACTGGAGCTTTCTCGGGAATATTCCTGTGTCATGCGAGGAGGAGCTAACCAGGTATTCCAGAGGAATTTGCTTCGATCCGGCTGGAAGAACCCGACATTTTATGAATATTTGGGGATATTGCCGAGCTCTGTATGTGCTTCCTAAACCACTTCCAACCTGGTCTTGGACACTTCCAGGTATGAAGCAACTGCAGCTTCTCTGGGCATCTCGCTTTGCAACCCTCACAGGGAAGGAAATATTCCCGATCTCCAACTTAAACCCGCCCTGTGGCCATGCGAAGCCTTTCCCCCTTTCCCTATCGCTCCAAGCCCTCCTCCAAAACCCCTCTCCAGCTCTCCCTGAACCCCTTACACCCCGGAAACACGAAGGATATAATTCCTAGAGCAGCTACAGCTCGGGGAAAGCCCCGCGGGTAGCCAAAGAGCGATTATTGATTAAAAAATGCCATTAAATTGATCCGTGCTCCTGCCCCCCCAACATGGCGGCACTGGGAGGAACCACCCCCCTCACGCCCGAGGGGGGGGCACCCCTCCCGCCCTGCCCGTGGTGGCTCCGCCCACTTCCGGTTTACTCCGGAAGCCGGAAGCGGCGGCGACCGGAGGGTCGTGCCGGAGCTTTGGTGAGTCCGTGGGAGGGCCGGGAATGGGAATAACGGGAATAACGGCGGGATAACGGGGATAATGGAGCTGCTCCCGCCACGGTGTTCGCTGCAGCCCCGCAAGTGGGCAGCTCTTTGCGTCCCCTTTCCTGAGCGGCCGTGGAAGCTTCCCAGACCGCGCCCCAAGCGTTCCCACTCCCGCCGTTCCCGCTTCTCCCTCTTAAACTCCATGAAAGTTCGCTGATACCCCCCTAAAAAACCCAAATCAGTTGATTTTTGCCCCACACCTGCAGCGCGGGATTTAATTCCCAGTTTTTCCCTCGGACAGGTTCGTCTGGATCGTGGGTTGGGCAAGCCCGAGCCTCAGCGTGGCTGTTGCGGCATTCCCGGTGTAATATCCTTGGGATGAGAGGTAGAAGAGCTTGGAGTGAATAGGACAGCGCAGGTGTGTTGTAGTTCCTTGGTTTTTAGGACATTTCCCACATTATTCCATCCCATCTCTTGGAATTTGCACCACACACGGAATGCTTGCTAAACGTATCAGGCAGCTGGGAATACTCGGGGTAAATCATGGATATGGTGCAGGAGGTCCATAATTTCCCTGATCTTTTTGTTATGTTCACTGAATTCCATGGCAGGAGGGTGGAATTAGATGATCCCTGAGGTCCTTCCCAGCCCTGTGGGCATGGTGGGATATGATCAGATCCCAGTTTCCCTGGTGGGATGGGATGGGATGGAGGCTGGAATGAGGTGGATTCTGGAGTGGGATGCAGACATCCAGCTGGAATTTGCAAGTCGGGGCTGTGGGTGGATTTTTCCTTGACAAAACACCCTGGCACACACAGAATTCCATCCAGACAGGCTTGGGAAAGGGGGAAAAGTCTTTTCCCAAGCAGGAGTTAGTGGGAATGCTGTTTCTCCCTCTCAGTTAACAGAACCCAGTGCAGCTGCTCCAAGGGCTTTAACCACCCTGGATTTCAGCTGGAAACCTATTCCCAGTTGGATTTGGGAGTTGATTTGCCTCTTTTTCCACACCCCAGCAATCTGGGAGGATGGATACGCTGAGGAACCGGACAGTGGAGGAGCTCCAGGAGCTGCAGGAGGATTCCCAGGAGATCGAGCGCTTGGCTTTGGAATCGCAGGAGGTTTGTGCCAGGAGGTGACCCCGGGCTGTCCTTGTCCCCTTCCTTTGCTCACCATCCCAAATTCCACAGGTCCAGGAGCTCCAGCTGGAAAGGGAGATGGCCCTGGCTGCCAACCGGAGCTTGGCCGAGCAGAACCTGAAATTCCAGGCGCCGCTGGAGACGGGGCGCAGCGACCTCTCCAAGAAATACCAGGAGCTGCAGGAGCTGGCTGGGAGGTGCAGGGAGCAGAAGGAGAAGCTGGGTGAGCACTGGCATCTTCGCCCAGGAAGGATTCTGCTTCCTGGAAAACTGATATCCCTCTTTTTTCCAGCAGCCGGAGAGGTGGAGGATGTTATTCCTCTCGGGTTTCCCTCCTTCCATCAGCAGTTCCCAAGCCCTTTCCTGTGGGCTCTTTGCTGGTTTTTGCCTGGTTTCTGTTCTGTGGCAGTGATTTTTCCTTGGTTTTTCTTTCCCCCCCCTTTTTTTTTTTCCCAGAGAAATTCTCAGCAGCGCTGCAGCCTCAGACTTTGCTGGATCTCCTCCAGATAGAAAGCCAGAAGATTGAAGAGGAATCTGAGGTGAGTTTAGGCCTTAAATCCATTGGGAATCCCAGTGATTCATCCTCAGAAGACTTGCAATTAAACCCAGTCCCTAAAATCATGGATTATCTTTGGAGTCTGCTGGGTTTTCTCCAAAGAACTGGATCCATCCTTGTTTGTGTGTGGGATGTGACTGGGAGAGACCTAAATCAGGATTTTAGGGAAGAGGAGCAGAGGGATGCAGGAATGAGCCCGAGGCTGTTCCTCTCTTGCAGAAAATGGCTGAGAAGTTCCTGGAGGGGGAGGTGCCCCTGGAGACATTCCTGGAGCAGTTTTCTGGGATGAGGAAGTTGTCCCACCTGCGCCGGGTCCGAGTGGAAAAGCTGCAGGAGATCGTGAGGAAGTCGGAGGGATCCCAGGAGCGCACCAGGGACTCTCAGCCACCTCTTCCTCCTCCTCCTCCTCCTCACATTCCCACGGATCCGCCAAAGCCCTTCCCATCGGGATCTCCAGCCTTCCCTCTGCCCTACAGCCCGGCTCCAATCCTTCCTCCCGGCCCCACTGCCCACGGAGCGCTTCCTCCCGCCCCTTTCCCGGGATCCCCGGTCACCGTGGGACACGTGGCTTCCTCCCAGCCCAGCTCCCAGTCCTCCTTTCCCTACCCTGTTGCTCCAGCTCCCGGATATCCAGCGGCTTCCGCTGCTGACTCTGCGCCGGGGTATCCCAAATCCACCTCGGGAGGCTTTTCCTGGTCTCCATCCCGGGGCCCACCACAGCCCTTGCCCTATCCTCCTCCCCAGCCCTCTCCTCCCTCTGCCAGACCGGGATACTCTCCCTACATCCCACCTGGACCAGGGAGACCACAGTGTCCGTACCCCACTCAGCCCCCTCTCCCGAATTTCCCGGTCCCAACGCAGGCTCCCTATCCCGGGCCTCCCCCTCCCTTTGGATACCCCCCACCTCCGAACCCTCAGCGTCCTACCTGGCCTGGATACTAATCCAGGA
This sequence comes from Camarhynchus parvulus, assembly GCF_901933205.1. Lineage (NCBI taxonomy): Eukaryota > Metazoa > Chordata > Aves > Passeriformes > Thraupidae > Camarhynchus > Camarhynchus parvulus. The sequence goes on from NW_022148391.1 coordinate 112,961, forward strand.
CTTCTGGGGAGCATCCTGTGCTAATTCCTCCTTTTTTTGGGGACTGAGGAAGAGGAGGGATTCCAGAGTGTTGCTCCTGGATCCGTTGGTGCAAAGGAATTACACGGGATAAGTCACGGCTCCGGAGGTTGGAGTGAGAGGCAGAGCCAGACCAGCAGAAATCCCAAGAGGAGAAACCTCCAGGGAAACCTTGGAGCACCTTCCAGTGCCTAGAGGGGCTCCAAAAGAACTGGACCAGGATTTGGACAAAGACTTGGAGTGATGGGATAGCGGGGAATGGCTTCACACTGTCAAAGGGTCGGTTTAGGTGGGATTTTGGGAAGAAATTCTTCCCTACGATGGTGGTAAGACCCTGGAGTGGATTTCCCAGGGAAGCAATGGCAGCTCCATCCCTGGAAATATCCGAGGCCAGGTTGGACAGGGCTTGGAGCAAGTGGAAAGGGATTGGAAGTGGCTGATCCCTAAGATCCCTTTTCACCCAAACCATTCCAGGGTTGTCAGTGGGAGTTGGTGATTCCCACCCGGGCCTGGGCAGCCTCCAGTATTCCCGACCTCCTGTGTGGTTTTTTGGGCTCCTCACATCTCCCTTCTCAGGAAACACTTGGAAACGGAGGGAATGACAAATGATGGAAACGGGATTTGCTTTGCTCAGCACTTTATCCTTCAAATCCTGCCTGTGTCCCTTTAAGTTATTTATAAGGAACGGTTACTAATGGACTAGGATGAGGGCTTGATGGAAGCAATTCCATCCCTGGGATTAATTAGAGTAATAAAACTGGATGAATTAATTGCACTCTGGAGTTGTGGCCCTGGTTACTTTGGGAAACAACGGAACATCCGGATAAGGATTGATCCCTTTATGCCTTCCTGGCATCCAACTTCCTTTGGATCCCATCACTGAAATCTTTCACCCCCTCCCAGAACCATCTTCAATTCCTGTGTTTCTTGCATTTATCCCTGGGATAAAAACCAGGGAAAAAGGAGTTTCCCTGTCCCACTTTTCCCTCCTGACTGGGGGTTTGGAGTCACACTGGGATAATGGAAGGAAGAGGACAAGGTGTAATTAGTACAAAACCCCAATTTTATTACGGGTATTTGTTATTAAATATCTCAGTCTCAGTATTCCCACCCTTGCATCTGTATCCTTCATCCATCATCCCAGCTCTTTATCCTGGTTTGGAGAAGCTGGTGATCCCACTATTCCAAAGGGCTCCTTGCACTCCCTACCTCTTAAATTCCTATAAATAGCTTAAAAAAAAACCCAAACAAAAACCTCCTTTTCTCCCATAAGGAGGCTGGGAAGTGCTCCTGGAAAGGTGCTGGAATGCTGGGATGCCCCCAAGGCTGAGGTGAGAGGTGGGATCAGCTCCTTTGGGAAGCAGGGAATCACACTCTGCGGGCAGAGTGCAGGTCATAGTCACTGTCTGAGGAGTTATCCGGAGGGTTGGAACGCCGGCATGCTGCTTCCAGAGCTGTGGAGAGCATGGATACACCTCACTGGATGCTCATCCATGGAAAAGGAACGGGAAGGAGCCACTTCCAGCACTTACCTGGGTAAGCGGAGAGCTGGGAGCTCTTTTTGGGGGCCTGAGCGTAGTCATTGTCCCCTCCCTGTCCCCGAGGCCTCGGAGCGGTGCTGGAGCGGTGGAAAGACACTGGAGAAGATAGCGGGATTGGGATTTTGGGGTTGGAACAGCAGCTTGGAGGGAACAAACCCACCCGGGAAGGGGCTGAGTAAAACTGGTCCCTGCTCCAGGCCTGCATCTCCTGGATGAGTTATATTCCAAAAGAAAGCGAGATCCAGGGCCCTTGTGCCAGGATCCAGGGGGGAACAGCCCGCCCAGAGCCCAGATCCATCCCCAGGAACTCCAAACCCCATTCCCAGCTCCCCGGCAAGCTGCTCCTCACCCGTCTGGTTGAGTCCCGTGGGGCCGATCCACTGGCGCTGCTTCTTCTTGGAAACTGAGAGAGAGGGGGAATTGTGTCTCCGAGGATCTTCCCGATCCTTCCTCCAGCTGCTTCCCCCCTGCCAGCCCCATATGTCATCCCGAATAATCCCCCCCTTCCCAATAATCCCCCCCCCAGGATCCTCCACCTGCTCTTTTGTGTCCGCTTGGAGCTTAATCCCTCTTCCCGCTCCCATGCTCCATGTGGGACAGGCTTGGGGACAATGGGGCAGGTCTGGGGATAATGGGACAGGGGGATCTGTCAGGCTGAGCAGGCAAATTCCCCCCCAAGGAGTTTAGGGGAGCATCCATGGAGCTGCCAGCCCTGAGCTGGCATGGGAGAAGGAAGAAAAGGAGGATGAGGATCCCGAGGTTGTCCCCTACTTCTCTTCATCAGCTTCCGATAGGCAGGAGGGCCACAGATCAGGGAAAGGATGAGGAAAAGCAGCAGGGCCAGGCAGATGCTCACGACGGTTCCAGCAGATGTTCCCGTGGGAAGCGGCTTTGAGTCCTGGCCTGGAAAGAGCACGGATGTCACTGGATGTGTCCAGCTGGAGATTGGTGCTGAGATGTGAATATCCATTACCCTGCCAGGAACCCAAATCCCACATGATTTTGGTCCCCCCCATCCCTGTCCATTCCATAGGAGTGGCAATTCCAGCTCCCAACATGGATCACGTGGCTTACACACAACTCTGGTCCGGGAGCAGCTCCGGATATTCCCAGGTTTGGGCTGGCAGAGGTGCAGGGGTTCAATCCCACAGGTGACTCCCATCGAGGGAGGCTCCCGGATTTCCATGCTGGAGGTGAGATTCCCACAGCCCAGCTCCCGGCAGATCTGCTGGCCATGCCTGTCTCGCTGTGCTGCTCTGGATTCACACAGATCCCACCACTGTCCCGCATGGAACACCTGGATGTCCCCTTCGCACGGCGTGGGGCCGGCTGCCAGCCTCCGCAGGGCCCGCGGCTGGGAATCTGTGGGAGAGAGAGCACATCCACAGGGAGAGGGGTTGGATCCACAGGGAGGGATCAGACCCGTGGGGAGGGGTGAAATCCACGAGGAGAGGGAGCAGATCCATGGGTACAGGGGGATCAGACCCATGGGAAGATGGGTCAGATCCACGGAGTGGGGTCAGAGCCACAAGGAGAAGGGAGTCAGATCCATGGAGATGGGTCAGACCTGTGGGAAGAAGAGCCAGAACCAGAGAGAAAGAGGAGTCAGACCCACAGGCAGACAGGGATGATATCCACAGGGATACTGCTGGCACATGCTCCTCCTTCTCCCAGCCCCAGCTCCTGGCACAGGGATGCTCCCAGCATCTCCCCTCATGCCACAGGGACTGAACCAAACCAGAGCCAGGCATGGAAGGGCTTTGAACTCTTTCCATGGGAAATGCAGCATGGAAGGCGGCACTGCCAGCTGCCACAGCCCATTAAGCCCCCAAATCCCACGGGATTCCAAGCTGGGGCAGATGGCAGGACCCACAAGGAGCATGCTCCAAGCTTCATGGCTTGGCTCTCTGCGCCATGGAGCTGGCAGCGAGCTGATTTCCAGGGAAACGCTCATGGAAAATGACAGGGAGAGGCCCGTGGCTGGGAGATGCTCATGGCAAGGGAAAGATGCTCTGGCAGGGACATGCCTGTAGCAGGGAAGAGGCTCATGGAAAAGAAGGGATATGCCTGTGGCAGGGAGGATAGCCAGGGCATTGCCCGAGGCAGGGAGATGATGGGAGCATGGAGATACCCGAGGCTGGAAAGTGCTCAGGGAAATGCCCGAGGCATGGAAGTTGCTCAGGGAGCTGCCCACAGCAGGATGCTCAGAACCTGGTGCCTGCCAGTGTTCCCCACCCCCAGATGGAATTTGGGATGCTGCCATGGCTGCTCTCCCTCCAGGGCTCATCCTCCTCGGAAGTGCCGCACTCGGCACTGCCGGGAACTGAGATTTCCTGTTTTGCCTTCGCACCCCGGAGAGGAAGAGCAGGAGTGGGTGGATGGGGCCCATGGGGCAGGCTGGGATGGGGCTGGTTCTCTGTTCCCGGCCCCAAAATCCCCCCGGGCTATCCCACCGGAGCGGAGGAGCAGGAAATGGCGGGTGCTGCAGGACCCTTCTCACCTGAGCAGGTGATGAAGGCGGGCCTCTTCCCCCGGGAGCTGCTCCTGTTGAAGCAGTCCAGCAGGGAACGGCTCCCGCAGGATTCCACCGCCTCCCACCGCACCGGCAGGTGGATCCCTGGGTCCGGCTCGCCGTGGCTGCTCCCAGCAGTGCCACAGCGCAATTCCTGGCAGATGAGGGTGACCAGATGTGTCCAGGAGTGTGGAATGCTCGCCACGGCCCCCCACAGCCCCTGCTTGTGCAGCTCCAGGAAGCCGGAGCAGCTGAAATTCCCGTCCACCAGCCGCAGCCTGGGGGGTCCTGGAGAGGGATTGGTGATGGAAGAGGAAGTGTTATGGATTGGGATGGCAATTTTTTCCACTATTTATTGGGAAGTTCCCAAATTTGAGGCTATGGATTCCTCGGGATGAGGTGCTTACCCGTGGGCTCCGGGGTGGTGGTTGGGGGTGCCGGTGGGGGCTTGGGAGTGGTTTTCACTGGCTCTGGAACGAGAAGAGAGGGGCCACGTGGGCAGGGATGATCCCTAGGGATTGAGGTGGCCGGGCTGGGGGGTCCAGGCTCACCTCCACAGGCAACAATGACGTGCTCCGTGCAGTTTTCCAGCTCCCATTGGCACTCGAGCGGGGAACTGCACCTCCTGGCCTGACTCTGTGGCCCTTTCCCACCGGGAATCATGAGCTTCAAGGGCTCAGAGGTCGGGGGACCACACTCCAGCTGCTGGCAGATCCACTCCAGGTCTCCCACGCTCACGCTCTCCCAGCAAATCGGCCTCCATTGGTTTTCCCTCTTCACCTCCAGTATCCCAGTGCAGCGGCAGCCGCCTCTGGTGAGTCTCAGGATGGATTCTGGGGGAAAACACCAGGGAAACGCCATCATTAGGGGCTTTCCTTCCTTTCCCGGCAGGTTTTCACCCTGGGAACAATGGAAAAGCCCCTTGGGAAGCAGTGCAAGGAATGAGAGCATGGAGGAGTCGAGGGAATGTGGGGGCCTGAGCTGGGACCCCACGGCGCCGCTTCCGGATGATGCAACTCCAGCACCCGCCATGCTCACGGAGCTGTGGAGGCATTCCCAAAGGGCTGCTCCCAAATTCTCACCTCCATGGATCTGGGTGGCTCCTCCATGGTCCGGGATGGCTGCGAGAAAGAGAGGAAATGGGGTGTCAATCCCACATCCCACCCTGCGGACCCCGAGTTTGGGACAGCGGCTCCGCTGCTCGGCCCGTTAATGGTTATTTTGAGGAAAAGGGGATTTTGTGGAAAAACTGGGTTTTTTGGGGGAGAAAGGTGATTTGCTGACTCCCCATCTGTCTGCTGGGGCATTTTTAGGGCTGAGAAAAGACTAGAACCCTGCAAATTACTGCTAATTAGCCCGGCTCCTGGTTGGAATGTTCGGGAATGGTGCCATGAAGACGGAGGGAAGGGTGAGAGCTGTCAGGGAATGAGGATGTGGAGATACCTGGCCGCCTTCAGCACCACTGGCTCAATCTTGAGACCCTGGGGACCCCCAGAGTGAGGTGGGTGGGGGTTTGAGGGGTCACCATGGTGCTTCCCATCCCAAGCCTCAAACTGTGGCTGGCTCAAGGTGCTGATCCCACTTGGAGCGGGAAAACCGGGGGGGGCTCTGCCACGAGATCCGAGCGGTGCACGGAGGTCAGGGTGCCTGATACTCACCCCACATTCCTAGCAGGAGGCACAGGATGGGCAGCCGGGTTGCCATGGGCTCCGCTGGTGCCATGGGGGCACGGGAGGCTCCGGGGGCTCCGCCGCCTCCGCTGCCCGGCCCGGAGCAGGCGAGGGAGGGGGCCCGGACAGGAACCGGCTGTTTTTCCTCCCTCTGTGGTTTTTTGACGTCACCTCTGGGCCCGTTTGAAGACTCTGTTGCCTCTCTGGGTCCCGCCAAGCATGAGAGGAAAGGGGTGAGAAATGTGTGGGGTTCAGCCCCCGCCAAATCCCCGGGTCTCCACATCTCTGGGAGAGGGAGGTAGTGAATATATCCAGTGCTGAGGGAGATCTGGGGGTGCCCGAGCCCCCCAGGCTTACAGAGGAGTTGATGCCCATCCTGACATCCCCTAAAACCCTGTGGTTACCCCCAGGAATGGGATGGGGGAAGGTTTTATCCAGGCACATCCCAGGTTCTGCCATTCCAGGGACACCCTACACCCCTGCAAGGGCACGTGGGGCACCAGCGGTGCTGGACCCGGCCAGGGCAGAGGCGTTAATTGATTGCGCCCTAATTAAATGCTCCAAATCCAGGTCAGGCATGCTAATGAGGCAGCTGTTTTCCATTGACTCTGTGGTATTCCTGCTGGAAGGAGAGATGGATGGAACTTCCCATCCCATCCTGCTCCAGCGTCCATGGATGCTCCGGTCCCCAGCCCTGGAGCGGGATCTCAGCATCTGGGTGCTCCTTGTAGCCATCACTCGCTCTCACCCCAGTTATCCCAGGAGTTCTGCTGATCCTGATGGGAGCAGGCCCTGTTGCAATATCCCACATGGAGGTCCTGGAGCTGCCCTCCACCCACTTTGGCTTTGAAAATTCCCTGGAAAAGGGGTGCAATTCCCAGGCCTGCTCTGAGATTTCAGTGGAGGGTCCGCAAGCAGCAATCCCCCAAAATCAACCTGAAATTTGGGATTCACCTCAAACCTCCCACAACTCTGTGTCTCTGGGAAAGATCCTGTTGTCCAGGGGTCTGTGATCCCCATGGATATGGGGTGCCCGGGATCCAGCCCTTCCCTCAGAGCCGTGGCTGCCTCTGGAGGCCATGGAATCCCAGGGGTAGGATTTGGCTTCGGATCGAGCATCCACCTTGCCTCGGGCGCTGCGAGTCAGCTCAGCATCCTGAGCGTGCCGTGGCAGCTCGGGATGATTGGAATCCCTTCCCGGGGGGAGTCTGGGGGGCGCTGGGAAGTGCTGACAACGCTGCCAGCCGTGAGGAGCTTTTCAAAAAGCAGGAGCTGCCTTTGGAGCGAGCGGGAAGGGGCTTGTCGGCTGTCGGCACGCTGCTGGGATCATAACGATGAGGAAAAGGGGGATTTTCCGGGCGGAGCAGCTCGGAGGAACGGTTGGCACTGATGTGGCTGTGTGGGGATGGAGGTGACACCGTGGCTGGGTTGTCACGCTCCAAGGGCACTGGTGCCCCCAGGTTGTTGGTATCCCCAGGGATTTGGTGCCCCTCAGGGCTTTGGTACCTTCCAGGGCTTTGTTATCCCCAGGGAACTGGTGTCCTCCCGGGAATCAGCACCCTCAGGACGCTGCTGCCCCTCTGCACATCGGGATCCCGCCCAGTACATCCACACTCCCCGAATTTTGGGACCCCTCCAGGGCATCAGGACCCCCCGCAATTCATCGATCCCTCCAGGCTTTTCCATGCCGCGATCCCAGCGATCCCAGCATCATCACCTCCCTCCGAGCCCCCCGGCGCCCGGAGCAGGGCTGGGGCACCCCCCGTGCCCGCTCGCAGCCCGCGCCTCGCCCGTGCCCTTTGTCGGGGTTTTGCTGCTATTTTGGGATTTCCTCCGTTGTTGCGGCTCCTTTGTGCGGGGCCTCTCGCTCAGCAAACAGCTGGAGGATGTGGGGGGGGGGCACATTTTCCACTTGGGGTGCAGCTGAACCCCGACCTCCTCCCCGGCGAGGCAGAAATCCGACGGCGGGGCCGGGGTGGGAGCAGCCGGCTTGGGATGGGATGGGCGGTGGGAAGAGGGGCAGAGGGGTCCCAGTCCTGGGGTGATGGGTGGGTGCTGTGCCCCCTCCCAGCCGGGAGCACCCCAAATCCCAAAGCTGGGATGGTGCTTGGCTCCAGGAAGCTGCTTGGCTCCCGCTTCCTGCTGGGATATGGATGGACTGGGCCGTGCTGAAGGGTTTGGGGGCTGTATCCCACCCTCATAGGGCACCATCCAGTGGGTTTGGGGTGGCACCTCAGTGGCTTCCCTTCCAGCACCCCTGGAGCCTTCCTGGACAGGATTTATGGACAGCATGTTCCCGGGATGGGGACTGTCCCCGGCAAGCTCTGGGGCGACATGTGGGACTTCCATGTCTGCCCTTCCTGCAGCTTAATTTCCACCCCTGGTGCTATGGAGCTGGATCAGGGCCCTGCCTCCCCCTTCCCTGCTCCTGTGGGTGGGATTTGGGATATTTGGCCATCTTTGTGTTACTTAGTGGATGAGTGGGAGCCCTTGGTGGCCCAGCCTCACTGCAGGGCTGGTGACACCCCTGTGGACAAGGGACACGGTGGGAAAAACTTTTAATGGCAGCACAGAGGAGAGGGCTGGAGAATTCTGGAGGAGATAGCTGGAGAATTCCAGGAGATTTGGCCTCTGGAGTGGTGGGACAGGCTCAGTAGGCAGAGTCCTGGATGTCGTCGTAGTCGCTGCCCTCGGAAAAGTCGGGATCCTCCCCGTGTTCTCCCAAAGGATAGGATGGATCTGACCAGCCTGCAGAGACAGAGCCCATCAGGAGGATTTGGGCATGCCTGGAGCTCCCTGTGTGCCCCACCAGCAGCGCAGGATCCTCACCTGGATGTGAGGAGGGGTCCTCAGGGGGCTCCCTCTCCTGCACGTTCTCGTACCACTCCCCCGAGGAGGTGCTGGAGCTGCCGTCGGGATCAGGATCGGGATCTGCCGGAGCTGCAGGTGCCCAGGGCTGGGAGGGCACTGGGGCAGGCACTGCCGGGGCAGCTGGGGGAGCTGGGAGGAGCAGAGTCACTGACTGGCACTGTCCAGCCCGGCTCCCACTCCATGGGTTCCCATTTCCTCACGGAGGTTGAGCCCATCCATCTTCCCATCCCTGGGGTCCCTCTATCCCTGCTCCCATCCCTGCTCCTCTGCTTGGGGTCCCTGAACCCTGTTCCCTCCCCATCCCTGTGGTCTCTGCATCCCTTTTTCCCATCCTTGGGGTCTCCCCATCCCTGCTCCCATCCCTGCCCCCACCTGTGCCGTAGCCATGGGCAGTGGGGGGAATGCTGCCATTCCAATAGGGCTCCATGGATGAGGATGAACTGGAGGAGCTGCGGAGAGGGGGACTCGGCCTGGCCGGCTCTGTGGGAACAAAGGCATCAAATGTGGGAACAAAGATACTGGAAGAGGGCATGGCCACCCCTCCATCCGTGGGAGAGACCCCCCTTGTGCCATACCATCCTGAGGAAATGGCTCCATCCGCTCCTGGCTGGGTCTCGGAGGGAGAAGGTCCTCCCTGGGATGCCGGCGCAGGGAGTCTGTGGGAAGGGCAGAGGGGTGGGCACGTCCTGGGTGACAGGGATCCCGGGACAGGGCCTCAGGGATCCCAGAGAAAGTGGGATGCTCACTGTAGAAGGTGGACAGGGCGATGGGAGGCTTGCTGCTGAACTCATAATATTCCGAGTCGGAATCAGAATCCTTGGAAATGACTTTGGCCAGACAGTCTAGGGGGTGACAAGGGGATGTGGCATCTGTCACCACCTGGCACCTCTGGCCCCACAGCCCCTGGGGCGACCTGCCAGACCCACCTGATCCTTTGGGAAGGCTGGTGGGAGTCTCCCTGTAGTCGTTGGGGATCCCGGAGGGTGCGTTGGGGCTCTGGGAACTGTGGGTCACCAGGACTGGCATGGGTATTCCCAAGGAGGACATGGCTGTGGGGACAAGGGGATGCACCCACTTCATTGCTCAGCTGAGCCCGAAAAGTGGGGATTGCATCCCAATTCCTTGTCTGGATCCAGAATTCCTTACCACTCCTCTTCCTCAGCCTCAGCAGGGCAGCGGAAAAGGCCAGCACGGAGAGCAGGAGCAGCGTGGCCAGCACCAGGCACAGGACAAAGAGGGGACTGTCCACTGGTGGTGTCCCCAAGGTCGGGGTCCCCTCCTCGGCTGGGACAGAGAATGGACACAGCTCATCCCACATGACTTGTTCCTCCTGGGAATTTTACCCTGATCCCAGGGAATGGCTGAGGGCTCAGACACTCACCCTGCAGGACAGTGACATTCCTGGGCGTCACCTCAGCCACTGTGGGCACTGGCATCTCCAAACCCTGGGAGCCTGGGAAGGGCAGGAACAGAAATGGGATGCTTGGGAGAGAGCCGGACCCAGGCCGTGCCTCAGATCCCATCGGGAAGGATGCGGTACCGTGGCAGATGACCCCGGCGGCCCAGGATTGGTAACAGGGAGCAGATTTGTTGAAGGTCCAGTGGCACTGCGCCAGCGAGGGCTGCAGGATCCCGCACATGTACGTCATCTTCCCGGGGAGCGTGTGTGTGAAGGCCAGCCGCTGGAGCGCATCCCCGCATCCCAGCGCCCGGCACAGCACCGTGGCCTCCGTGTCGTACCACGTGCTGTTACACACCGTGCTCCAAGTGCCTCGGAAAAACACCTCCACCCTGCCGGCACACCCATCCCGGCCTCCGGAGAGCCGCCACTCCTGGTGCTCTGCGGGAAGAGCACAGAGGTGAGGGCGCGCCACCCGCACCCCCAGCTCCGGAACGTTCCAAACCCACCTGAGCAAACTACGCCGGCGTCCTCCTTGTGGCTGCAGTCGTGCTCCAGCACGGCCGGGCAGTCCCAGAGGTCCTGCTCGTGTCCCTGGCATCCCACCTCATCCCGGAGGATGGGGCCGTGCCCGCGGCCGAAGGTGGCGTTGCCGGGGGCTCTCACGGCGCGGCCGCACCGGAGCTGGTGGCACACGACGTCGGCGTCGGGCATGTCCCAGCCATCGTCACACACCGTGCCCCAGGTCCCCTCCTGCTGCAGCTCCACACGGCCCTCGCAGCGGCTCCGGCCGCCCGCCAGCCGCAGCGCTCTGGGAGCTGGGAGAGGCGCCGGGAAGGGTGAGCTGGCGTCGTCCCAGAATCCTGAAAAGTGGGTGTGGGGATGTGCCTCACCCTCCCACACTCACCCGGTGTCACCAAGGTGCTCCCTGCCGGAGTGTTGGGAGGTTACGTCGTTTCTGTGGGGACTGTGGGGAGAAAGGACAGAGGGATGAGGAGCTGAGCCCCCCAGGATTCCCAGTTCGGAGGGATGCATCCCACACCCACCAAAATGTGGCCAAGAGGATTCTCCCAGCTGTGAGTGGCACAGTGGGAATCCCCCCGGGCTCTGGCAAAGTGGTCATGGAGCTGCTGCATCCCAAAGATCAATCCCTGTGTGCCCCAGGATGTTTCTCAGGGCTAAATCCTGGTGTGGGATCTGCTGGGAGAATTTGGCCTTAAATATGGGAATACTGGGACACAACTCAGTGGTGGAAGAGCTGAAATTTGGGATGTCAACCTGCATCCGTGTTGTTCCCGCCTTCTATTTCATCCCTGCAGACACAGAGGGGCTGGACCTGCCCGTACCCACCTGCCTACACCCATTCCAGAGCCACAGGTGAGTGGATGATCCAGTTATCCCTAAAAATGCCCCATTTGGCTCCTCCAGGGGGAAGGATTCAGCCCCAGAAGTGAGGCATCCAAGGGGCTGCGTGGGTGGGAATCCTGGGAAGAGCCACCAGAGCTGGTGCAGTGTGGGTTGGAGTTAAAATGTTCAAGGAAAAGGCCAGGGATGAGGGGAGAAGGTGGGAATGAGCTGCTCCAGGTGGGAACAGAGGAGCGAGAAGGGCGGAAATGGGGTGATGGGGCCGTTTCCTGATCAATTGGAGGCCTCGAAGCAGCTCCTGGCAGACATTTTGGCGGCCAAACAATCCCAAATCCTGCCAGGGTGGGGAGGACAGGTGGTATCACATCCCAAAACCATCCAGAGGGTACATGAGAGACAGGATGGGCTTCAGGCCCTGAGTGTCACCCTGTTCCCAAGGGATTGTAGGTGGAATGTCTCTGAGAGCACCTTCAGGGGCTTAGGGTGCTCTTCTAGGGGTTCCCAGGGTGCTTTTTGGGGATCCAAGGGGACATTAACCCTTAGGAGAACCCCCAAGTCTTAGGATACCCTTTCGGGGCATCCCTTTCCCTCCGAGTGTGTTGAGGGGCAGCATCCTCCACCACTGACACCCCTGTTGGGGACCCCCCAGGACCCCCAGTGCTCCCCATCCCAGGGAGGTGGCAGGTCCCCGACCCCCAAATCTGTGGCTCCACCGCCCCAAGGTCCCAAGGGAGTGACAGCAAGGGCCAGGATGGGGACGGTGACGTACCTCGTGCAGGTGCCACAGCAGAGAGAGCCACCAAGAGCAGGCAGAGCCCCCCCATCCCATCAGCGGGGCAGCCCCATGGGATTCAGGGCTCTGGGATTCGGGGGACCCCTCTCTCAGCAGCCTGGGGACGTGGCTTGGCCGTGCCCCCGCGCTCCGGCAGCTCCGGGAGTGTGGCGGTGGGCAGGAAGCCGACTCAGTGCTCTGGGGTGGAGGAGGGTGATGGGGTGGCTCCATCCTGCCCTGGCGGGGAGGAAACAGGGTTTTGGGGAGCCCAGAGACCCTCCGGGGCACGGGAGCCTCGTGGGTCTGCTGCTCCCAGCCCGGGGGACACAGATCTGGTGGAGCCATCGTGATGCACAGCTCGTTTGTGCCTCCGGGTTGTGGATTTGGGGTGGTGGCACTGGGGGACTCGGGGCCTCCCAGGATGTGGGGCATCTGTGGGGTGATGAAGAGCCAGGAATTCCCCTCTTCTCCCTGTTTTTTGGAGTCAATGTTACCTGCAGCTCCACATCCTGAGCGTCTTCCAGCACAAGCAGGATCACCCCAGGACCCTCCAGGAATATTAGGTGAGGGGTAAGGCTGGAATTTCCACGGGTGGGAGGTGGGGCATCCCAGGAGACATTGATCCCCACCGTGGGTGAGGGCTGGGATCCAGCTGAACACTTGGGGCCCCAGGATGCGGGGAAGGGGGGGCAGGACTCCAGCCACCCCATTTCAGCAGGGTTTTGGGAAGTTTGGAGAAGCTGGGAGCAGGGTGATGGGATGGGGGATCTCCTGCTGTTACCCAAGGTGTCTTGGGATTGCTGGGACTTACTGGGAAGCTGGAAGAGTGGGAATCCCCGTGGCCACTAATATAGGGAGGTGCTGAGGGGACATTTGGGAATGTCAGGGTGGGAACATGCTGGTGTTGGGGTTGGAAAGGTGGAGGAGGAAGATGGCAGGAGAGGGAGGAAGGAGATCCCTTATCCCAAGGTGACCCCAGCTGGGCCACAGCCAGGCCCAGCCCTGGATCCAATCCCGTGACCAGCTCCCACATGGAACCAAGGTCAAGGGCATGTGCCCATTCCCAGGAGCCTGGCACTGCCATGGGGGCAGGGTGGGACTTGGCGTCAGGATCACAGGAGACGGCACGGAGGAGAATCCCAGTGGTTTTTTTAAATACTTTATTTTTGTAACAACATCAGAATTAAAAATTTTCCATAAATACCAGCCCCTGGCAGCCCCTTCCCGGGCGTTCCCGATAAAAAATGTGTACAAAACGGATGCGTGGCCGGGGTGAAGGTGGGGGGGATACAGGATCCTCCCCGGGATCAGACCACAGGATTCATCACCACCATCATCATCACCACTATGAACACCATGTCGCAATGAGACCCAAAGCAGTAAGAGCATCCCAAATTCCTCCCCGGTGCCGCCGGGATCCAGCCCCCGTAAGGACAGGGCTGGGAGACTCCCCCCTCACCCTCTGTGGGCACCTCGGGGTGGTCCCAGGAGGCCACCAGTGGTCCCCGGCCCATCCCGCTGGGAAGGGGGTCGGTGTCCCCCCAGCACGGCACGGGGAGGAGGTCGGGCCCTTACTGGTTTGCCCGGGAATTGGGGGGTCCGGGATTTGCCCCCTCGGGGTCAGGAGCTGCCGCGGATCCTCTCCATGTAGCTCCGGAGCTCCTCGGGATCCCGCAGCCCCATGTCCTCGCACACCCAGCGGATGTCGTCCTCGCTGGCCACCAGGATAGACTGGACGTGGGGGGCGGCCGGGGGGGGCTCCTCGGGGGCACGGGGGGGCCCAAAGGTGACAAACTCCACCCGCTTCCTGCGGCCGCCCCCTGGAGCCGAGCCCTCCTTGCGGGGCGGCGGGGCCGGGGAGCCGGGGGGAGCCCCGTCCTCGCTGGAGCCCGGGGGGTCCCCGCAGTCACAGGGGGGTTCCGGCTGCCGGCGATCGGGCTGCGGCCGATCCAGCTGCTGCCGATCCAGCTGCCGGCTCAGCTCCTCCTGGTCGGTGCCCAGCCAGACCCAGTTGTGGGGCTGTGGGGCCGAGGGGGCCCCGCCCGGCTCGGGCAGCTCCTTCTGCTGGTAGCGGAGCACGAAGAAGATGCAGTTGACGAGGAAGATGAAGATGGCGAGGCAGAAGACTCCCAGGAGCACGTACATCCCGATTTCCAGGTCAGTCACCCGCTCCGGGGCCTTCACCATCTCCTCCTCCTCTTCCTCCTCCTCTTCCATGCCGGCACGGTTGCGTCCATAGCCTTCCTCCTCCTCATCCTCCTCCGAGGAAGACCCCTGGAGCTTGGTGGCTGCTGGCCCCACGCCCGCGGGGTCCCTCTGTCCCACGGTCACCGCTTCCCCGGACATGGCGCCCTCGGCCCGTGGGAAGGGCTGGGGGCTCCCGGAAGAGGGGACCCCCACCTCGAGCCAGGCCGTGCCGGTGGCCAGGGCGCAGCCGCGCGGTGCCGGCCACGCCGGCACGGATCCGGGGGGTGCAGGCTGAGCTGGAGCAGGGCCCCCCGGCCCGGCCCCTCGGCCACCACCCACGGGTGGGCAGTGGGGACCCCAGGGGACCCCCTGACGGTGGCGACGGCGCGGTCGAGGGATGTCACGGTCAAGGCCACGTCGTGCCACCCGTAGAGCTCCAGTGGGGCCAGCGTGTGGTCGGAGAAGGACAGCCAGATGGACAGGGTCGCTTCCTGGCGGGATGACAAACGGGATGGCAGAGGTTTGGGGGACACCGAGGGGCTGGGGTCACCCCCCACCCATCTCACCTGCTTGAGGGCCCGTAGCGTGGGTGTCCCCAGGACAGTGGCGGTGACCACGCCAGGATGATCCGGCTGTGTCCACAGGGACAAGGAGAGCCCAGCCACCACCTGGGCACGGAGCTCTGTCACTGTCACCTTCTCCTCAGAAACCACCAGCGTCTGCTCCCCCAGGATGGAGTCGGAGAGTGGGGAGCGCACCTGGAAGCAGCTTGTGAGTTCCCCAACATTCCTCATGGCCACTGTTTCCTCTTCCCATCCTGGGCCAGCCCCTCAGTTCCCTCCCTCCCTGTATCCTGCCCAGCTCCCACTGGGATCATTTCCAGTCCCCCATCTCCATCCCTGCAATTTTCCCATACCCCCTAATCTTCCCAGGATCCCCCAAATTTCCCACAAACAACCCCTGTTTACCTCCACGGAGGTGACTCCAGGCTCCCGGCCCACCACCACAGCCCCCGCTTCCAGTGAGGCCACGCGGGGGTCCTGGACACGGGTGCGGGCAGCCACCAGGTGGGTGACATCCAGGAGCCACTCAGGGCCGGGCAGGTAGGACAGGTGACGGCCACCATCCAGGGGGTGTGCCACAAAGTGTGCCAGGACACGGAGCCCCGTGCGCTGGAACTGGGGCCGGCAGCCCCGCGCCCGCCGCTCCGGCTCCTCTGCCGGGTCCTCGGATTCCACCACGGCACTGGGGACACGGGACAGAGGGTGATGAGAGTCCCAGGATGGGGTGACAAGGGGTTCCCCAGGGGCAGGGGAACAGGGATTGCAGGACAGGGTGACAGAGATCCCACAACAGGGTGATGAGAATCCCGGGACAAAGGAGTGTGTTGGGGGCTCACTGACGCATCCCCACACATCAGGTCCCAGCCCCATTCCCATCTCCCCCTTTTCCCACCATGCCATTCTGTAGGCCTCACCTGTCAGGCCCCCCGGGCAGTTTCCAGCCACGGAGCTGCTCCAGGATGGGATCTCCCAGCTGGACACGGAGCGGGAGCAGCGGCGCCCAGACGGAGAAGCTCAGCTCTGCCCGCAGCCGGCGCACCCAGAAATCCACGCGGGCCCCGCGCGCCCCTCGGCTCTCCTTGCCCCCCACGAACACCAGGTCGCAGGAATCCGACACCTGCAAGGGCACGTGGAATTCCATGGGAATGTCCCAGGGTGAGGCGGGATAACGAGGGGATAGCAGCACTCACCTGCAGCACCTGCTTGTCAGCGGATTCGCATCCGACGGGATCCGTGAGCTCGGACACTGCACCCCCTGCTTCCACAGCCACCAGTTTGACCGGGATAACGCGGGGCACCCCGGTCAGCGGCGCTGTGTTCAGGATCTCCAGCTCCTGGAAGCACAGCGGGATGAGGGGGTGCTTCCCGTGGGATGGAGGGCTGGAATGGGATGGGAACACCCACCTGCACCAGCGGGACGAGGGCACGGATGTCCCGCTCCGACACCTGGATTTCCCAGACCAGTTTGTCCTTCTGTGCCTCGGGATCCTGGCCGGGATACTCCACCTGCCACGTGAGGGGCCGTGCCGGCGCCAGCCCCCCCGTCCCGTTTTCCACAGCCACATCCAGGTGCAGGAACTCGGCCGGCTCAGACACCCTGCAGCAGCGCACCAGGATCAGGGTGGAACAACCCACAATTCCCACCGCGATGGGGGATTGGGATATTCCCTACCTGGAGCTGTCAGGGATGGCAGGGATGTCTCCGAGCCGCCGGCATGTCACCACGGCTGTGGAGTGCTTGGGACCACGGGAACGCTCCAGGTGCACGCTCCAGGTGCTGGGAATTGTGGGACGGGCAGAGACCACCTGCAGGCCCTTCTTGGCCTTGATCCTGTGGGCACATGGTGTCACACAGCCTCAGCTGGTGTCGCATGGTGTCACACAATACCCCATAATGTCACACAGTGTTAAAACAGTGTCACACAGTGTCAGACGGTGTCCCACAGAGTCACCCACACTCACCCAGTGTCACACAGTGTCACTCACAGCCACACAGTGTCGCACAATGTCGTACAATGTCACTCAGTGGTGGTATCAGATGTTCACATACTGCCACAAATTGCCACACAGTGTCACAGACTGTCACACAGTGTCGCTCACTGTCACAGTGTGTCACTCACAGTCACACACTGTCACGCACTTTCACATAGTGTCGCACAGTGTCCCACAGTGTCCCCGTTGTCCCCGCTCTCACCTCAGGGTCAGGCTGTCGGCGGTGAAGTTGTGGCGCAGGGCGATGGTGGCCGTGAAGTGCTGCCCGGGCCGCAGGGGGACACTGGGGACACGCAGCAGCACCTTCTCGTCCAGCCGCACCTCCTGCCGCCGCTCCGGCTCTCCTGCCCGCAGCTCCAGCATTGCCAGGAATCTGGGAGCCTCCCGCTCCCGACCCCCACACTCCCCCACGCTGTAGTACAGCTCAGCCGGCTCTGGGCGCTCCGGAGGCTCCACGGGCTCGGAATCTCGCCGGTGGCTCCGGTGGGAATGGGGGGATCCCAGGGAGAACCAGCGTGGAGGGATCTCCAGTTCCACCACGCACACGCCCAGTGGGGCCTGCAGGGGAGAGGGGGTCCTGGGATTAGGCTGGGGGGGAGCGGTGGGTCCCCAGCGTCCCCAGGGTGGCACTGACCTGCAGGCGACATGTCCCCCGGGCCACCCGCCCGCGGTGGTGACCGTGGAGGGTGGCACAGGGGAGATCCCGAGCCCTGGAGTGATCCCAGTCCCTTGAAGAATCCCAGTTCCCAGGGTGGTCCTGCTGCTGATGGTGGTCCTGGTCCTTGAGGTGGTCCCAGTACTTGGGGTGATCGTGGATCCCAGGGTGGTGCCGGTCCTTGGGGTGATCCCGGACTCCATGGTGGTCCCGCTGCTCAGGGTGGTCCTGGTCCCTGGGGTGGTCACGATCTCCAGGGTGATCCCAGTTCCTGGGGTGATCCCGGACCCCAGGGTGGTCCCGGACTTCAGGGTGATCCCAGAGCCCAAGATGGTCCCAGTCCTTGGGATGATTCTGGGCCCCGGCATGATCCTGCTTCCCAGGCATCCAGTCGGGCCCATGCAGGTGGAAGAGGACACGGGCCACGGGCTCAGCAGGGGACACAGAGCTCTCCAGGGACACGGCACGGATGGCCCAAGCTGCCGAGCCGGGGTGGCTCTCCATGGACACCTCCTGTAAGGACAGCAGAATGGTGGTGGGGACCGGGACACCCTGGGGTGGCCCCGGGGACACAGGACCCACGGTTACCTGGCGGATGCTGAACGGGGGGTAGGTGGCCTGGAACAGGGGCTGGGACCCAGCACGGAGCAGCAGGAATGTCTCGGAGCGGGTGTGCAGGGAAGAGTTGGGGGCCACGTCCTGATCCACCCTCTGCAGCCGGTAGGATTCAGGCACCCCAAGGACCTCCAGCTCCGCCGGCAGGAACATGGGATCCGGGGGCTCCCCATCACCCCTCACTGCAGGGACAAGGATGTGTCACATCCCACAGGGACACAGTGGGAATGGGGTGTGCAGCTGGGGGTCTTTGTGCCCACCTTTGTGGCAGCACAGAGTGACTCCTTGCCTGGGCCACCACATTCTGAGGTCACCCCTGCCATGGTTGCCCCATCCCGGGGTTGTCCCATCCCTGCATCAGGACTGGGGGGCCACTCGGTTCCCCCAGTCCTGGCTGTTCCCCGTGGGAATGCATTCCCACTGAGGAAAGGGTTGGAACCGTGTCCTGCAGGGTGGGATCCAGGCTCATGGTGCCCTGATCAAAGGGATCCCTCACCACAGGGAGCAGATCCCACCTGGATGCCCGGGCTGGGCTTCCTCACGGCCGGGAATTGATCCCACCCAGGGGATCAGGCGTGCGGGGAGAGAGGCCAGGCAGATCCCGGGATCCGGGGGACGGGGGTCCCTCGGGCGGCGGGTTCCCGCGGGGGTCGGGAGGAGACTCCCCCCTCGAGATCCCCGCGGATCCCACGTTCCCCGGGTGACCCCCTCGGGATCCCAGGCGGTGGAGGGGGCACGGATCCCCGCGGATGGGGGACGCGGATCCCGGGGAACGCGGGGAAGAAGGAGGAGGGGGTGAGGTCGCCCGGCTCCCTGGATCCCGGCGGAACGGAGGGACCCCGAACGTGGGGAAAGGGGAGAATCGACCCGGGTTGCGGGTCCGCGCGGGAGCGGATCCCGGCAGGACGGCGGGAGGTGCCCGGTGCTGTTCCCGGTGCCAGCTGCCGTTCTCGATGCCTTTCCCGGTGCCGTTCCCACTTACCCGGAGCGCAGAGCAGGGCGGCGGCCAGGAGCGCCAGCCGGGGCGCCGAGGCCATGGCCGGCGGGGGGCTCGGTCCGTGCGCCGGTGCCGCCGGTGCCGGTGCCGCCGGTGCCTCCTGTCGCTCCGCCGGTGCCTCCCGTCCCTCCGCCCCCGCGCCGAGACAATGGGGCCGGGGCGGGACCGGCACCGGCGCCGCCTCGTCCCGCCGGGTCCTAAAGCCCGGCCGTGCCCGGTGCTCCGGCTCCTGCTCCACAGCCCGAGCCACATCCCATCCCACTCCCCATTCCCAGCCCTGCTCCCCCTCCTGCTCCCCATTCCCAGCCCTGCTCCCCATTCTCATCCTCACCCCATTCCCCATTACCATCCCTGCTCCCCATCCCGACCCTCATCCCATAACCCATCCCCATCTCTACTCTTCATCCTCTTCCCCATCCCAATCCTCATCCCATTCCCATCCCCATCCAGCACCGGACACCCCAGGCTACACGGAGACCCCCGGAGCAGAGCAGGAGGGTGGGAATTCTTCCCCCAGCTGCCATCCAACTTTCCCTGTTCCACCGGGGACACTGGGGACATGGGAAGGACAAGGACATCCATAGCGAGGGGCATGGAGCGAGCGGGAAGCACAGCAGGAACAGCTGGAGGGCGGTGGGATCCTAGCATGGATAAACCACCCTCCTCATCTTCCTCCTCCTCCCTTCCCACCCTGAATGGACTGCAGGGCCAGTTTGAGCCTGACCCCCGTCTCCTGGGAAAACAGCAGGGCCAGGCCGGATAAATCTGTCTTTATTCCAAACCACATTATCAAAACCGTTTAAAAAGCAGCTTAAAACCCAACACCTGACAGTGAGGGGACCCCAAAACAAGCAGAGCCCCCGGGACGGGGAATGGGATCCCCTCTGCACCCCAAGCCGGCTGGGCTGGGCCAACATCCCCGGCGAGCAGGGAATGTGGGAGCTCTTCTCCCACTCTTGGGGCATGTGGGGGCTTTTGGGGTGAAGGCACTTTTGGCACGTGTGGCAAGGCACAGCCCCCATTTTGGGGTGCTCCCAGAGGGATGGGGGGCCCCCAGGACCCCTGGGAGAACCGGGAAGCAGAGGTGGGGTGCAGGGGGCTCAGCAGAGCGAGGGGACACATGCTTGGGATGCTTGGGATGGTGGAGCCAAGCTTTGGGGAAGCTTCAGGGGGGCTCAATCCTCCCGGTTCCGGGGCCCCCCGAACTTCTGGCGCCGCCGCAGCTCCTCCACCTTCCACTCCAGGCTCTTCACGGCCGCATCCAGCCGGGCGCTGGGATCTGGGGACGCCACCAGGCTGCCCAGGAAGGTGTAGAGCAGCCACAGGCCCAGCAGCATTCCCGCCTGCACCGTGGGGCTCTCCTGGGAAGCGGCCACGTGCAGGAAGGCTCCCAGGAAGAAGAAAAGCTTCATGCCACGGAGCAGCGGGAGCAGCAGCCCTCGGAGCCGGGCTAGCACCCAGGATCCCACCAGGGCGGCCACGGCCCACAGGAGGACCCTCTGCACTTCCCCGGGAGCCAGCGCCGCCGCTCGGACCAGCCGGTGGCCTGGGAATGGGACCTGGGAGTCAGCGGTGGCACCAGGAATGGTGGCAGGAGCCGTCCCACGGGGAGAGCCCCACTCACTATTGATGCTGGAGGCGGCCAGGAGATCCCCCAGGATCGCACAGAGCGTGCTCAGGGCTGCTGAGATCCCAGAGGAAACGATCCAGAGGGTGGTGGAGAGGCTCTGTGGGGAAAGATGGGGATAAGGGAGTGGGAAAATGTCCTGTGCCCCCGCACAAGGAGCTCCAGGCAAGGTTTGGGAATGGGGATCCCACCTCTGCCACCATCCGCAGGGGCTGGTGTCCCACCCAGCTTTCCAGGGTGTCCCAAGTGGATCTTCCCAGCCGGAGCAAGAAGTCATCGGAGGTGGTGGCGTGTCCCCGGAATCCCTCCTGGCCATCCTTGGCTCCGTCCCCCGCCGATCCCATGAGGAATGGGATCCACAGCAGCAGGGCCAGCAGGGCCCGGCGCCCCACGGCACTCTCCATCCTGGAACCCAGGATCTGTGGGGAATGAGACATGTGGGGGTGCTGGGAGGGGGAAACCCTGCTGGTTTTGGGGTTCACTTGCTGTTTTTGGGGTGCCCCAAGCAGGAGGGGAGGCTGGAGGCCCCACAGCCCAGTTCCATCCCCCCCCTCAGCACAGGCCTGGGTGTCCCGGCTATTTTTGGGATCGACCAGAGTCAGCGGGACACAGCCAAGGGCACCGGGCCTGGCTGGGAAGGGGGGGCACCCCTTCCCAAAGGAGGGAGCGGGGTGCTCCGGGATGGGACACTGCCACCACTGCCACCCCCGAGACCCCCCGCTCCCCACTTCTCCCCAATCCTCCCGGGATCTCCCCAGTCCCAGTGTGCCCAGCCCCGCCCAGTTCCCCCCATTCCCCTGGAACCCCCGATCGTCCTTGTACCCGCCCCTCCCTCCCCGGGCCCTCCATCCTCCCCGATCCCCAAAATCCCCCCAGACTTCCCTGGATCTCCCCAGTGCCCACTGGATCCCCAAATCCCTCTGTGTGCACCCCACCCACAGCTCCGGGGTCTCCGGGATCCCTCGGATCCCCCCGGGATCCCCGCCAGGCCCCTCTGTACCCACCTCCCACTGTCCCCCCCCACCCCGCAGGATCCCCCCGGTTCCCCCGGGATCCCCCCCGGAATCCCCCCCGCGGTTCCCTCATCCCGCCTATCCCCCCCTGGAGCGCTCCCCGCTCATTTTCCCTCCATTTCCCCCCCCGGCTTTCCCCTAATTTGCCCCAATTTTCCCCGAATTCCACCCCCCACCCCGGGGTCCCCCCCGACCCCCCCTCACCGGGGCTTCCCTCGGCTCCGCCGCGGGGCACGCCGGGAGCTGTAGTCCCCGGGACGGCCGCGGGGCGTGCCGGGAGCACGGTCATCATGGCAACAGCCGGAGGCGGGCGGCGGCGCGCGGTGCACGCCGGGAAACGCCGTTCCCGCCGGCGGGGGGAGCGCGGGGGATGCCGGGAGCGCTTCCGGTTCCGGCAGCGGCGGCGCCCGCGTGAGCGCTCGGGAGCGGCGCGGGGGCCGCGCGCGCCAACCGGAACCGGAACCGGGACCTCGGACCGGAAAGGAGAACCGGAAACAGCTTCGGAAGGGCAGCGGGGCCGTAACCGGAGCGCCGCGACCCCCCGGCCTCCGCCATGGCGCTCATCTGCTCCAGTGAGTGCGGAGAGAGAGCGGCCGCGGGAGTGCGGGGGGGGAGCGCTACCGAATGGGGGATCCCGGGTTGCGGGGCGGGGACAGCCGGGGTCACCGGGGGATCACCGTGCAGGGAGTTCCCAAGCCCCCGTTCCCGTCCCGTCCCATCCTTCCCTTTCCCCCGCAGTTTCCAACGAGGTCCCGGAGCACCCGTGTGTGTCGCCGGTGTCCAACCACGTGTACGAGCGGCGGCTGATCGAGAAATACATCGCGGAGAACGGCACCGACCCTGTCAACAACCAGCCGCTGTCCGAGGAGCAGCTCATCGACATCAAAGGTGCCGGGACCGGGCATGGGAAAGGGTCTCCCGGGAAAAGCGGCTCTCCCGGGGGCGGGAATGGCGGTGCCCGAGGTGTTCTGGGGTTTGAGGTGCCAAATTCAGCTGTGGAGGCCGGGAAGGAGTGGGATAAAAGAGGGATGGTGAAATGGGGAAGGAAATGGATGGGAGTGCGGCCATCCATAGGGATATCAGGAAAGATCCGTCCATCTTTTTTCCAGTCGCCCACCCAATCCGGCCCAAGCCGCCCTCGGCCACCAGCATCCCGGCCATCCTGAAAGCCCTGCAGGACGAGTGGGTGAGTGAGCGCCGGGGGGCTGCCGGGGCCGGGCCGATCCCGGCGCGGTTCCCCGGCTGACGGCGGCGCTCCCCGGCAGGATGCCGTGATGCTGCACAGCTTCACGCTGCGGCAGCAGCTGCAGACCACGCGCCAGGAGCTGTCCCACGCCCTGTACCAGCACGACGCCGCCTGCCGGGTCATCGCCCGCCTCACCAAGGAGGTCACTGCCGCCAGAGAAGGTGACACGCACGCGTGGCGTTCCCGCACGTGGCGTTCCCGGGAAGGGGCGCTGGGAAGTGCTTTATCCCCGTTTTCCTCTAAACCTGTTGTGCTTTTGCAGCTCTGGCCACACTGAAGCCTCAAGCCGGGCTCATCGTGCCCCAGGCGGTGCCGTCAGCGCAGCCCAACGTGGCCGTGAGTCCCTGCTCCCCATCCTGGCCCTTTTCCCGCTCATTCCCAACCCTTTTCCCACTCATTGCTCCCGAATTCCCTCTCTGCATGTCCCTTCTCTCTGTGCCGCACAGGGCGCTGGCGAGGCCATGGATCTGGGAGAGCTGGCGGGAATGACCCCGGAGATCATCCAGAAGGTAGGGGCAGTGTTCCACGTGTTCCCCTCTCCATCTCCCCATCGCAGAATTCCCAGGCTGTGCCCACCCTCCTCTTGTTTTCCAGCTCCAAGACAAGGCCACGGTGCTGACCACGGAGCGTAAGAAGGTGAGTGGCCTTACCCATGGATTTGGAGGGAGCTGGGATCTGCTGTGCTCCAGCCAAAGCTGTTGTTTATCCCTGATTTTTCCAGAGAGGCAAGACAGTCCCAGAGGAGCTGGTGAAGCCGGAGGAGCTCAGCAAGTACCGGCAGGTGGCCTCACACGTGGTGAGTGCTGGGATGGGAAAGGACAGGGAAGCTCCCACATGGAGCTGGGAATCGCTTCTTGGTTACTTCTGGGAGGGTTTTGCTGCTTGTGGCAGTAATTTGGGGTTCTCCTCCCTCACATAGGGGCTGCACAGTGCCAGCATCCCAGGAATTCTTGCCTTGGATCTGTGTCCTTCCGACACCAACAAGATCCTCACTGGTAAGGGAGCTTTCCTGGGGGGTTCCCACCTGGGAGTGGATCTCTCTTTCTCTGTGTTTTTGGGAGTTTGAAGGGGGACAAGGGACATAAGGCAGGTGGATTTGGGGTTGGTTGGCCCCACACTCCCATCCCAGCGCTTCCCACTTGGTTTTCCAGGTGGAGCCGACAAAAACGTCATCGTGTTCGACAAGAGCTCGGAGCAGATCCTGGCCACGCTCAAGGGCCACACCAAGAAAGTCACCAGCGTCGTCTTCCACCCATCCCAGGTGCGTCTGGCTCTTTCCTCGCTCCCAGGATGCCTCAAGTCTGGATATCAGGACCTTCCTCTGCTGGAATCTTCTGCTGGGAGCCCTTGGATAGGTGAATTCCTCCCGTGTGAACCTTCTGGTGTTGTCCTTGTGCAGGATTTGGTGTTCTCGGCTTCTCCCGACGCCACGATCCGGATCTGGTCCGTTCCCAACGCCTCCTGTGTCCAGGTGGTCCGTGCCCACGAGGGCTCCGTGACCGGGCTCAGCCTCCATGCCACGGGTGATTACCTGCTCAGCTCCTCGGATGACCAGGTGAATCCCTCCCCATCCCACAGCTCCCACTTTTGCTTCCCGCCCCTCCCGTGTCCAACATTCTTCCTCTCTCCCAGTACTGGGCTTTCTCGGATATCCAGACCGGCCGTGTCCTCACCAAGGTGACGGATGAGAGCTCTGGATGTGGTAAGCCTTGGAGTCGATTATCCCCATTTTTGGCATCCCTTGGCTCCTGGAGTTCATGGGAACTCCTTTGGAGGGATCTTGGTAGCCTTCCCAACCTTCCTGAGTCTTCCCAACCCTTCCAGTCTCATCAACCTTCTTGAGTGTTCCCAACTCTCAAAATGTTCCCAACTCTCTGTATCTTCCCAAGCCTCTGAGTCTCCTCAACCCTTGTGAGCCTTCCCAACCTTCCAAATCTTCCCAACCCTCTTGGGAGTTTTCCCAGCCCTCTGATTCTCCTGCTTTCTCCACAGCTCTCACCTGTGCCCAGTTCCACCCGGACGGGCTCATTTTTGGGACGGGAACGATGGACTCCCAAATCAAGATCTGGGATCTGAAGGTGAGGGCTGATGGGAAGGTGCGGGAACAGGGGTTTGGGGCTGTCTGAGCTTGGTTTGGGGATCAGTCCAAGGAGCAGGACTTTGAGGAATGTTTTTGGAGGTTTCTTCAAAAATCCCAAGGTTCCAGCTGCAGAGCAGCCGCTGGTGACGCCGTGACCGCACAGGTCGGTTGGGAACGATGCCACATCCCAGCGCTGTGATTCCCTGTGCCCGCCTTGTCCCCAGGAACGCACCAACGTGGCCAACTTCCCGGGACACTCGGGCCCCATCACCAGCATCGCCTTCTCCGAGAACGGATACTACCTGGCCACGGCAGCCGACGACTCCTCCGTCAAGCTCTGGGATTTGAGGAAGCTCAAGAACTTCAAGACGTTGCAGCTGGATAACAACTTTGAGGTGTGTGATGTCCCTCTCTGCTCCAGGGGTTGTGGCATCCCAGAAAAGCCTTTTTTGGGAGCTTTTTCAGTGCCTTCTTGTGGTTCTTTTACGCAGGTGAAATCCCTGATTTTCGACCAGAGCGGGACCTACCTGGCGCTGGGCGGGACTGATGTCCAGATCTACATCTGCAAGCAGTGGACAGAGATCCTCCACTTCACAGGTGAGGGGTTCTGGGAATCATGGAAGTGGCTGGGGCGGGAATGGGACAAATCCACTCGGAATTGTGACCATGGATTGTTTTCTGTCCCCAGAGCACAGTGGTCTGACCACAGGAGTGGCCTTTGGCCACCATGCCAAGTTCATCGCTTCCACAGGCATGGACCGGAGCCTCAAGTTCTACAGCCTGTAGCCCTGGAAGTGGGGCTGGGGATTTTTGGGATTTGGGGTGGGAGGTGGGTGGGATTAATCCATGAGGGATTATCCAGGTGGGATTATCAAGCTCCCCTGTTGTAGCTGTTGGTGTAAGGGAAGTCAGACATTGCCTTCCCCGTGCTCCATGGATTTATTGTTTAGTTTTTTTCCCAATTCTGTGTGTTTTCTGCCTTTAGATTGTTTTCTGCTTGTAACTGGTTTGACAAAAAACCCCAATCCCGGTGCTGGTGGAAATTAGAGGGCGGGATATGTTGAAGGAGGGAGGGAGGGAGGGAGGGGAGGGAGGACTGTGCAGTTTTGTAAGCAGTTACTTAGTTTCAGTATGGAAATAAAGAATTATTCCCTGTCATCCCAGCTGGAAAAGGCTCCTGTGAAGGGCTGGGGTGTAGCAGGGTGGGATTTGGGGGATCTGTGGCTGCTGCCAACTTGGGAATGGGGGTGAGGGAACCTCTTTCCTCCCCTCCAAAGGACAAACCACCCTTAGAGCCGTGTTTTGCACTGGTTTTATTTTTCCAGCTTTCCCAGAGACATCCAACAGCATCCAGGTAGAGGCTGGAGCTGGGAGGAGGAAGAGGGGGAGGAGATAATTCAGAGAGATGAAGGGGTGTTTGGGATGAAGGGGTTTTTAGGGAGCAGAAGGCACTCACCCCTCAACCTCTCTGCTGAGTTCCCCCTCTCTTGGGAGCCTCAGGAAAGACAAGGCATCCTTGGGATGTGACTGTGCCCATGCTGTCACCTGTGCTCCTATCCCCCGGAGACCTCCGCACTCCTGTGGGGAGCAGCAGGTTGGTTTGGGAAGAGGGGGACAGGCAGAGGCCTTCCCAAATCCCTGGAGGCTCCCAGACTCACGTGAGGGCACTCCCAGCTGGCAGGAGGGCCGGCAGGGCTCCGGCTGGGCCAGGTGGCACACGGAGGCGCTGCAGGAGATGTACACCTGGGAGCCACAGGAATGCCAACCTCACCTGGGGATCCCCACAAAGGGTCCCCGAGCCTGAAGAGACTCCCAAAAAAGCATCCCCAAGCCTTGAGGAACCTCCCAAAAGCAGCGTGAGCTTCCCAACAGGGAAGGACTGTGGGCAGCTGAAAGTGAGCTCAGTGCTGGGGTGGGTCTGGGGGTGTTGGGATGAGAGATTCCCAACATGTGGATTCAGGGGGATCCCCCTCACCTCCCCCTGCAGCACAGCCATTCCAGGGGGCTCCACAAAGGCGAAGGTTGAGATGACAAAGCGCTGGTAGTGGCTTGGGAAGGGCAGCTCCGGAGAGGCCGGACCCATCGGAATCAGCCGTGTCCTGTAGTTGTCCCCTTGGAAGGGACACCTGGGCAGGAAACACGGACACTGTCAGCACAGTGACCCCCTCACTTCCATCTTCCCATCCTTTTCCACTCACCCTTCCACCAGGATGGGCCACTGGGGCTGGGATGTGGCGTGGGAGCCAGGGGAGGCCCAGCAGTGGTGCAGCACCAGCACCAAATTGGGATCCGTCTTCTGGAGCAGCCGGACTTCCACGTAAATGGGGTCCCGGAGCACCCTCACCAGGGGGAAGTCACCCACAGCGTGGTAGGAGCTGTAGGATTCATCTGTGGGAATGTTGGGAGGGGTTGAGCGGGATGGGGAGCGGGATGGGGAGCGGGACAGGGAGCACTCACCGGTGGCAATGCGCAGCTGGAGCCCCAGCGGGCCCAGCATGGCCAGGGGGGTGGCTGTGGGGGGCACGGCCACCTCCACTCCCAAGGGAAGGAGGTCGCTGGAGTTGTAGATGCACCGAGCTCGGAGACTGGGGAAAAGAGGGAGAGAAAGGTGGGAGGCTCCCAAATCCTCCATCAGCCCCCTCAGCCCAAGTTGTGGGGACACCACCAGGGGCATGGCAGGAGGGAGGGATGGTTGGATCCAAGGGGGAATCCAGGCTCTCTGCCTCGATTTTTCCACCCTCTTCCCTTACATGTAGACGCTGTCCCGAGTGACGGAGCCACGGGGGGATCCCTGGACATCGATGGTGGAGATCAGCTGGTTCTCATAGACCAGCATGTCCTCGATCACCTGTGCAGGGAACACTGGAATGGGAAACGTCCTTGGGGATGCACGGATCGGGATTTGAGGCAGGAGGCAGCATGTGGGTGAGTCCTTTATCCTGAAGTTTTGAGTTTTGGAGGGACTGGCAGCATCCTGGGGGCACTTCTACCATGGAGTGACCCCGCCATGCCCACCTGGGGGTTCTCCAGGGTTTTCCCGCCCTACCTGGACGGTGGTGCCGCAGTGGGTGACCGGGAAGCGGAACATGACGAAGGCCTCGGACACGTGGCGGGGCTCACATCCTGCCTGGCCGCTGGCCAGCCGCACGCTGTCCAGGTTGTACGGCAGGGCCACCATTCCCCGCGGCACCACCAGGACAAAGTGTCCCTCCAGCAGGCACTGCACGGTGGCTGCGACAGCACGGAGAGGCTCCGTCACTCTGAGCACCCTCTCCCGGCGCTGGGGAGGGATTTTGGGATGTGCCCTGCAGTTGTCCTACCCGTATTCCCATAATAGCAGGGCGTGGTGCGGTCCATGTCATCGTAGCAGCATCCCGCCTGCAGGCATGCATCCCGTCCCTGCGGAGCCACGCACGGCATGCGGCCCACCGGCACCTGGCACTGCTCCCGGGTCAGCTGCGTTCCTGCGGGGAAGCAGAGAGGGGACACAGCAGGAATGTGGGTTGAAAGAGCACCTTGAGGCCGTTTCCCTTTGTCCCAGCATCCCATCTTCCTGCCTTACCTGCCCCTGGCGAGGGGTAGAAGAGCGCTGTGGGCTGCAGCAGGCTGGGCTGGGTGTGAATCCCAGGATGCAGCAATCCAGGCTGGGTCTGCAGCCCAGGGCCTCCCAGGCCTGGCTGGGGCTCAGCCTGGAGTCCAGGGCTGAAGAAACCTGGCCAGGATGAGAGTCCTGGGTGCACCAAAGCTGCGCCGGGATGGAGCAGCCCAGCGTGGCCTGGGAGCCCAGTCTGGGAGTTGGAGGGGTGGTTGGGACGAGATATTCCTGGCTGGTTTAGGGGCTGAGCTCCCGGGTACAGGAATCCTGCCGGGGTCTGGGCACCAGTGGAGGTCAAGCCAGGCTGGTTGTAGGATACAGACCCTGGGCGAATCCCTGGTTGGTTTTGACCCCCAGGATGATTTTGGGATCCAGATCCTGGGCGAATCCCTGGTTGGTTTTGACCCCCATGATGCATCATCCCTAGCTGGTTGTGGGATGCAGACCCTGGACGAATCCCAGGCTGGTTTTGGGATGCAGACCCTGGACGAATCCCAGGCTGGTTTTGGGATCCAGATCCTGGGCGAATCCCTGGTTGGTTCTGACCCACAGAATGCATCATCCCAGGCTGGTTTTGGGATACAGACCCTGGGCGAATCCCTGGTTGGTTCTGACCCACAGAATGCATCATCCCAGGCTGGTTTTGGGATACAGATCCCGGGCGAATCCCTGGTTGGTTTTGACCCCCATGATGCACCGTGCCAGGCTGGTTGTGGAATACAGACCCTGGACGAATCCCTGGTTGGTTCTGACCCATGGAATGCATCATCCCAGGCTGGTTTTGGGATACAGACCCTGGACGCAGGTGCCCTGGCTGGGTCTGCGCCCCGTGATGCCCCAAACTGGGATGGTTTTGGGATACGAGCACCGGGCGGAGGAACCCTGGCTGGCTCTGGCCCCCAGGCTGGGGGGACTGCACTGCTGGGTGGAAGAAGCTTCCCTGGATCTGGTTGACAGGATGAACCCCACCAG
Source organism: Camarhynchus parvulus (assembly GCF_901933205.1). NCBI lineage: Eukaryota > Metazoa > Chordata > Aves > Passeriformes > Thraupidae > Camarhynchus > Camarhynchus parvulus. Next base: position 142,651 of record NW_022148391.1, read on the forward strand.
GCTGGGACAGAAGCCCCGAGTGGGCTGGACTGGAATGGTGCTGGGTCCCGGGAAGCACTGAGCTGGGCTGGTACCGTCCCACGCTGTGAACCTGCTCCACGTGATCTTGGGATGAGAAGTGGGATCCCGTGAGGGTGAGGGAGGACTCCGAGACCTGGTGCAGGCCGGTGTGGGAGAACACCATTCCACCGTCCCGGGTCTGCTCCCAGGTTCCATCTGGGAGCATCTCAGAGCCATCTGGCTTGGGGCAGGTCATGTTGACCTCGTAGGAGGTGACGGGGATCCCGCTGGACAGCAGCTCCTCCAGCTGCACCCGCAGGACGTAGCGGTTCTCCTGAAGGGGGGGACACGAGGGACAGTCACCCCCATCCTGCTGGAGGGGACCGCGGAGGGGACGGGAGTGTCACCTTGAACAGGACGTGGCAGCCCTTGTAGCCAGAGGAGAAGATGATAGAGCCGTCCTCCCTGGAATTCAGCCAGTGGAGGCAGATGGAGCAGTTGGCCACGTCAAAGCGGGAGCCAAACTCATCTGGGGGGACACCATGGACACAGGGATGTGACACATCCATGTGCATGGAAACCCCCTGGGCAGCAGCAACAGCTCATCCAAGCCATTGGGCTCATCCCATTGGGACACCATCACCATGGAACACTCCGGGACTGAGGGGAATCCCAGAGAAATCCAGCACCCCAAGGGGATCCAGGGAGCCCCCCACTCACCCAGAACCTTGAAGCGAACAGTGCGGCCATGGGGCGGGAAGACCAGGAGCTGCATTCCCAGCTCTCCACAGTCATGGCGGTACTGCAGGAGTGCCACGGTGCCTCTGGGCCACGGGGACAGGAGGAAGAGGAGCAGGAGGAAGGAGCAGCTCCGTCCCATGGCGGTGACACGGACGGAGCACAGGGCTCTGTGGTGTGGATTTATATCCGGATGGCTGGGATGCGGGGGGGGATCAGGATCAGCTGATCCCGTGGGATGAGCTCTGCCCAGGGCTCCTCGCTCCCCTGCCACCGGTGACCTCAGTGCCCCAGCCCTGTGGTCACCTCCTGTGGCTGTGTCACGGTGACCAGGGACAAACCGAGCTTATCCCACACTTGGAGGCTGTCCCAGAGAACAGGGAATGGAACTGGTGCCAGGCAGGATGCCCAGCTGGATCAAGTTATCCAGGGGGAAAGGAGAAGGCTGGTGAGTGCCCACCTCCATAGAGCTACTGGGGACAGTGGTGACATCTGAACACTCCACTCCTGGAATAGCCACGGGACCAGGGGACACAGTGGCATGGCCACAGTGACTCCTGAGGGATTGGAAATCAGCCAGTTACCCCAAATCCCTGCTGTGCCCTGCTGGCAGTGCCACAGGGAATCCAAAGTCCTCCATGTGCATTCCCTGTGCCTACCTTTCCCCAAGTTTCCCTTCTGGGATTTATCTTTACTGCAGATTACACCGCATCACTCCTCCCCACCCTTCCCGGAGTGAGGGTCACAGCCACTCCCTGTCCTATGCCCTGGGTGTGGGGATGGGGTCACGCCAGCTCCCAGGAGCACAGGGATCTCGGACAGAGGAGCCAGGGGCTGGATGTGATTCCCTCAAACCTCCTCTGGAAGTGAGGGCAGCTGCAGAGAGAGCAGGGTGACCCCAGAGCCACAGCTGGGCTGATATGTGGCCAATACGTGTTCTATATGTGCCCCATATATATCCTATACATATATATATATGTCTACTATATGTTTTATATATGTCTAATATATGTCCAATATGTCTGAACTGTCTGTTCTGTATCCTATAGATATTCCATATGTATCCAACAGATATCCTATACATATGTCCAATATATAGCTAATATATATCTAATGTATCTATCCCACATGTCCAGTATACATCCTACATATATCTGATGTATATCCAACATACATCTGATGCATCTCCCAAACATCTCCAACAAATCTCCTAAATCTGTGTCCAACCTTTGTCCCACAGATCATCCCCCAGGAGCACAGGCAGCAGCTACCGGTGGTGACACTTTATTCCCCGCAGTGACAATCCCGGTGACCACCACCCCCTTTTTTCCCACCCCTCACAGCTTCATGGCAGCAACCGACCCCAGATGGAGCTCCAAGAACTGCAGGATCTCCTGCCAGGAATCTTCCTGGGCCCGGGCGTGGGGCTGGGGCTCTCTCCCCCACGCCACCGGCTTGGGAGTGCCGCGGATGGCGGAGTTGCTGCACAGGGGGGACCCGGGGGGCTCGATCAGGTGCCCAGCGCCAGGGTAGGACAGGATCCGGCCGCTCTCCGGCGGCATCCGCGCCAGGGCCAGCTCGGCAAAGAGCTTGCTGTTGAAGCTGCGGTCGGCCTCCCCCACCACAAACAGCACCTTTCCCCGGATCCTCTCCACCGGGATGGCCGAGGCGCGGTGGGCGGCGTCCCGGGGGTCGTCGAAGATGGCCGAGTTGTCCATGGCTCCCACCTCGGTGAACAGGACGCGCTCGGTGTGGTAGGGGATGGCAGGGATGCGCAGCTCCTTGTAGAGCAGCGGGTTTCCGTACAGGAAGCTCGTGCCGTTGATCCACACCGTGGCCACCACCTGTGGCAGGAAGGTGGCCATGGCCAAGGCCACCTCCGCGCCTTTGGAGACGCCCACCACGCCCAGGCCGGGGCCTCGGACCTGAAGGAAGAGGAAATGGAGCCAGCTGGCATAATACACAGGGATAATACATTTACTGGGACATCCCTGGGTGCCAGGACAAGGGCATCCTCCAGTCCCTGGGACATTCCTGGTGCTCGGAACAACCCTGGGACACTACCCTTGGCCATCTGGACATCTTGCTCACCAGGATGAGGATGTCCCCAGGACATTCCTGGCCCCCAGGACAATTCCTGGTCATCTGGATGTCCGGTTGCCCCCAAGCACATCCTGGCTGACAGGTGCCTTTCTCCACACGCCAGGACTCACCTTGGGGTGCTGGAGGAGCAGCTCTGCCGCTTCCTCGAAATATTCCAGGTCCAGCTGGGCCAGGACTCGGGGCAGGTCGTCGTAGGCGAAGAAGGCGAGGGCCAGCACGGCAAAGCCCCGGCTGGCCAAGAGCCCTGCCCGGAATTCAATCAGGCCCCCCGCACCCCCAAACAGGTCGATGACTCCGGGGAAGGGGCCTGGACCTGTGGGGAGACAAGGAGAATGTCAGGGATGGGGAGCCACCCCTGCTGTCCTGCATCCTGGAGGTTCCATGGCTGGGCATCCCAGGGGGCACAAGGTCCAGTATCCTGGGGGTCCCAAGATCCTAAGGTTTGATATCTCAAGGATCCCAAGGCTGGACAACCCAGGAATCCCAAAGTTGTATCCTGGGGGTCCCGAGGTTGGGCATTCCAAGATCCTAAGGTTTGATATCTCAAGAACTCCAAGGCTGGACAACCCAGGAATCCCAACTTTGGGCATCCCAGGGGTCCCAAGGTTTGCTAGCCCAGGGCTTCCAGGGCTGGACAACCCAGGAATCTTATGGTTCAGCATCCCAGGACTCCCAGTGCTGTTTCCCAGGGGTCCTGATGTTTGGTATCCCTAGGATCCCAAGGTTCAGTATCCCAAGGGAATGCTGGCTGGGTATCCCAGGGGGCCCAAGGCTGGGCACTGAAGGTCTCCCAAGAACAAGTACCCTGCCAGTCCCCAGGTTTGATATCTCGGAATTCCCTGCTCCCTAGGTTTGACATCCCGGTATTCCCCGCTGCCCAGTGCTCACCAGGAGGCAGGAACAGGGCGCCACGGACCCTTCCCTCACGGATGGGCACCCGCTGCACGCCGGGGCCCACGTACCAGCGCTCGGCCTCGCAGGATGCCAGCGGCTGCTCCCGCGGATCCATGCCCAGGCTGAGCCCGTCCAACACTTCCAGCCGCACGCGGAAGGGGCTGCCGGCCACATCCCGCTTCACCAGCCGGCGGAACAGCGTGTCGGGCTGCAGGAACCACAGGAGCCCCATGGGCCAGACCCCGGAGTAGCTGCCCCCCAGGGCGGCATGGAGCCCGGGATCCACCTCTCCCGCTCCATCAGCGCGGAAGAAGGCGCGGGATTGGAAGCACTCTCCCTGCTCGTCCTTCAGCCATGCCCGGAGCGTGACAAGTTGGGATGGGGACAGTCCCCGCACGCGGATCTGCACCGGCCGGTCGGCCAGCGAGGACTGCGGCGTCACCATCACCTCCACCATGGCGCACCTGGGAATGGGAATCACCCTGAGCGTCCCACTGGGATTGCCACGCCCAGGAGGGGCTGGTGGCAGCGGCCTGTCCCCAGGGATCCTCACGGGAGACCCCCAGGATGGGGTTCATGGTCCAGATAGTTCTGCTGGCATCCCTCTTTCCCATGTCCCTATCCCTCCTTCCCATGTCCCTATCCCTCTTTCTCACGTCCCCATTCCCTCATGGTCCCTGTACCTTTGTTCCTGGTCCTTGTCCCTTCCTTCCCTGGTCCCCACCTTCCATGATCCCCATCCTCTGCTTCCCTGTCCCCATCCCCTCCCTTCTTCACCCTCTGATCCCACACCCCTGCTCCAAAACTCACCCGGCAGCCAGGACACCCCTTTTCCCTGTGTCTCCCAGCCCCGCCATTCCCAGCACCCACTGCCCCCCGCTCCTTATCCTCCTCCTCCCAACCCTGGAGCCGGAGCAGGGTGGGGATCCAGGGGCTCCGAGCCCCCCGGTGCTGCGTGCACCCCGCTCCGTGCGGCACGGCAGGCTGGGAACCGGGATGTTGGCCCCGGTCCAGCCCTGGGAGGAGACTCGTGGTTCTCCCGCACCCGTCCCAGCAGCAGGAAATCGGCCCCCGAGGGCCCGAGCTGAGCTTCCCCTTCTCTTACCCCGCTGGGCAAAGCCTGGGCCGTGGGCTCTGCACAGGGAGACGCTCGAGGATTCCTTGGAAATCATTAACCCGGGAATGGCGAGGGCAGAGCCCTCCTGCCCCATGACCCCGTGCCTGCCTGGCACCGGCCACACCCCGAAATTCCTGTCAGTCCCCATTTTCCCTGTGGCACTCCCCCCATCCTGGACACGGACGGGACACACCCCATTCCAATTCAGGGCCCCCCCAAAATTGTCAGCCCAGGATGAAGCTCCAGGGCCCCACATTCCCATCCCAGAGCTTCACACTGATTCCTGCAGTCCCATTTTCCACCCAGTGCACCCCTCTGTCCCCCCATCCCCTCCATCCCAGCTCACAGCCACATCCCTCCCCAGGAATGCAGAAAGGGGTGTGCATGGACCAAGAAAAACCAGGAATGTTAAGAAATCCACGTGGATTTCCAACCTCCAACCCCCAGTGAATTCCCAGCGTTGCCCCCCACAGGAGGGTGTGTGACACCGTGTGCCCTTCCTTGCTGACAGTTTCCAGGGCTCATTCCCAGCGGGAATTCCCTCTTTGGAGAAAGGGGAACTGCAAGGAACGAGGGGCCATGGCACACTCCAATCCTAGGAATGCCTCAGGGAAGGCCCCAGCTGGAGCCCTCAGTCCCCCAGAGCCACTGGAGGCGAATCTGTCTCAGTTCCTTTTCATTTTTATAAGAACAAGGCAAATTTGGGAAAGCAAAGTTCTGTCCCAGCCTCTGGCACCGGCCACATCCTGATTGCACATGGAGATCCCACAGCTGGTGCCTGTGGAATGCACCCCCTCAGCTCTGTCCCGTTGTCTGTCCAACTCTGAGGCTCCTGGCAGCCATTCCTGCCTGGCAAGCTGAGGAAAAGCCCCTGGGGAGGAGCAGGATCCCAAATGCTGCCTCATTCCGTGGCCGTGCTGCGCCTCACGGGCGTCTTCTGGAGCAGGGCCAGCGTGTCCCGCTTCTCCACCCGCCTCAGCTGCTTCTTCCTGGCCCTCTTCAGCTTCAGGGGGTTCCGGATCTGGGAAACGGGAAAGCAGGGGAGACTCCATGGAATCACAGCATGCTGGAATGGTTTGGGTTGGAAGGGACCTGAGGGATGATCCAGTTCCCCGCCTGGCCGTGGGCAGGGACGGTTTCCAGCGGTGCAGGGTGCTCCAAGCCCTGCGCTGGAGCACTTCCAGGAATGGAGCAGACTGTGGGAATGGGGCAGGATGGGCATGGAGGGCTCCCAGCCCCCCAGCACCTTCAGGATTTAGGAAGGGATTTATCCCAAAACTAACCCCATCCTCACCCATGGCTGAGGTCTTTGCCACACCCACCCCGAGCTCCCAGGTCTCCTCCCAATGGAAAAACCACGAATTCCCCACATGGATCCCCACCAGTGCTGCATTCTCCTCTCTCCACCACCCCATTATCCCTGAGTTCTGGTGTTCCCCAGCTTGGGAGAACACAGGGGACACACTTCCAGCGTGCCCAGCTTTGCTGGGAATCTCGCACTCCTCCCAGGCTCCTCCAAAGACACCGACAGGGAGAGGAACTGGAGGCTGCTCCGTGGGGGCTGGAGGTTGAGGGGTGCTCCAGGGCTGTTCCCAGCTGGCACAGGGGACTCACCACTTGGACAATCTCGGCTTTCCGCTCGTTTTCCAGGCGTCGCTTCAGGTTCTCCTCCCGCCGCCGCTTCTTTTCCTGTGGGAGCAGCAGCACAACATTCCCTGAGGATCCCTTCCCCTGGGATTAAACCCAAAGCCCAGCCAAGTGTGAAATCTGTCACTCCAGCAGCTTTTCCACCCCGGGTGGAGGCTGGAATTGACCCAGGGAGTTTATTCCGAGTCAGTGACTTGGAGCATGTGACCGTCAGTGCCTGGATTTGGCACCAGGACAGGGAATTCTCCATCCCTTTTCCTGGGCCCTGCCACAGCTCTGAGGCCCGGGAAGAGGGCAGAGAATGGGATTATGCTTGGGAAAGACGGGAATTCTCCAGCTCCTGAGCCCTGTTACCTCTTTCTCCCTCTGCTTGGCTTCCTCCAGCTGCCGTGCCAGATCCCGGACCAGCTTCCTCTCCTGCCTCTCCTTCATTTTCCGTGCCCAGGAGCTGCGCAGCGCCTTGTCCTGGATCATGTGGGAGAACCTGCGCGGGCACACGGGAGGTGCTGGATCCCCCAAAACCCCGGGATGCAGCCGGGGCCACTCCAGCTCCTCTCTAGAATTCCAGGAAACTCTGCCAAGCGCGGAGCATCCCACGGCATCCTCAGCATCCCCTCCAAGTCATCCCTGGCACCTCTGGATCCCTCCTAAAGCCCATGGATACCTCCGGAACCCGCTCATAAGCCCCCCAAACAATCCTATCCCACTCAAAACTCCCCCAGACCTCATGACCCCCCCAAGGAGCCCTTCTGGAGCTCAGAGCCCCCCCAAGAAGTGCCCCCTCACTCCCTGCTTCCCTTCCCACCTCTTCTTCCCGGGATCCTTCCACACGCGTCCCGACTTGGGCTTGCCCCGCGGGATAGCGACCACCGCCTCCTGCCGCTTCTTGCCGCCTTTCCGCCGCCGCCGAGCCGCGGCCGGAGCCGAGGTAGCCCCGCTGGGCCCCTCGGGGGTCGCTCCCGGTCCCGGGGTCCCCCCGTTCTCCCCCTCCATGATCCACGCGGCCCCGCGCCGTCGCGGAGAGATGACGTCAGAGCCGTGATCCCCCGGAAGCGCGAAGCCAGACCGCCTTCCCGGCCGCCATTTTTGTGTTGGGCAGCAACCCCCCGCGCACGGCGGTGGCCGCCATGTTTGTGTCGGGCGTGGCCGCCATTTTTGTATTGGGCAGCTCCCTCCGGGCACAGCAGGGGCCGCCATCTTTGTGCCGGGTACGGCCGCCATCTTTGTGCCGGGCAGCTCTGCCCACCACCGTGGCCGCCAGTACCGGGACCCCCGAACTCCCCCAAACACACCCGGGGCGACCCCCCCCCCGCACCCCGAGTAACCCCCGGAGACACGGGCGGGCTGGGCTGGGGGAGAGGCCTTTATTGGGGAACGAACACGCTGAGGGCATCCCAGGGGCTTCCACGTGCGGGACTGGGCCGTGGCTACAGCGCCTGGGAAAGCGAAAACAGGGAAATCCAGGGAAATGTCCGGGAGGGACCCGGGAATGCCCGCACTGGGGCTGCCCTTCGGAGGGAGGAAGGAAGGGGTGGATCAGCATTCCCGGGCTTTGCAGGATTCCCGCCTCCCTCACCAGCTGGGTGTATGTGTGCTGCCGGAGCGTGTCGTATCCAAACGCCAGAACCGCCACGGCCGCGCAGAATTCCAGGAGTCCGAGCAGCACCAGGATGGAGTCCAGGCCGTTGCTCAGCATCTGCCAGGAGGAGGAGAACGGGAGTGTGCAAAATGCCTATTTTGTGATTGGCTTTTCGCAAATATTAAAATAAAAATTAAATGTGTTGTGTTCGAAAGTTATGCTGTATTAATGTTCTTAAGTAGTCTGTTAAATATATGTGAAAAACGCCAATTTCTTGTTTTTAAAATTTTAAAAGTTTAATAGTAATAAAATGGTTATAAAAATAGTAATACAACTAGAGTAATAATCATTTCGACAATCTGAATTAGGACAATATGAGACAATGGAAACAAAGAGTTACGGACGTCTGGGTACCTTTTTCTGGGCAGCACGAGCCTGAAAAAGGACACATGTTAACAGAGGATTAACCCTTAAAAACAATAGCCTGTTGTATATCCATACACTTCATACATGATGCATAAATTCCATTCAAACACAGGATTCTGTCTGGTCATCCTCAACTTCTTCCTCTTAATCCTGATGGCGTCATCCTGCCCGAGCAAGGCAAGAAGAAGTTTGTTTCTTCTGATAAGGGAGCAATAAATTCTCTTCTGATAATGGAGCAATAAATTCTCTTTCTCTGAAAGATTCCGGTGTCCTGTGACTGCTATCTCAATGCGAGTCCTTTCTTCAGGGAAAAAAAATCTCACATACATAGTTTCTGTTTTAACATTATGTTATAACCTAAAACTATATTTACCACACTACTTAAGAGAATTAATACAGCATTACTTTCTAACACAACACATATAATATTTATTTCAATATTTGTGAAAAGCCAATCATAAAATATACATTTTTCACATACAGTTTTAGGTTATAACATAATGTTAAAATAGAAACTATGCTATGTAAGATACTTTTTTTAAAAGAGAGGAATGAGGCACTCTCACCGAGATAGCAACCACTGGACACCTAAATCTTTCAGAGAAGAAGAATTTATTGTTCCCTTATCAGAAGAAACAAACTTCTCCCTGCCTCGCTCAGTCCTGAAGATGCCATCAGGATTCAGAGGAAGAAGTTGACACTGACCAGACAGAATCCTGTGTTTGAATGGAATTTATGCATCATGTATGAAGTGTATGAATATGCAACAGGCTATTGCTTTTAAGGGTTAATCCTCTGTTAACGTGGGTCCTTTTTTGGGATAATTTGGCTCACAAAGAGGTACCTGGATTGTCTGTAACTCTTTGTTTTTATTGTCTCTCACTGTCCTAATCCCAATCGTCCAAATTTTTATTACTCTAATTTTATTACTATTTTTATAACCATTTTATTACTATTAAACTTTTAACATTCTAAAAACAAGCGATTGGCGTTTTTCACGGGAATACCCCGGGATGCACCACCCGAACAGGACCGGGATCCTTGAGCACCCACCCAGACTGGGATTCCCCGCGCAATCCCGGCTGTCCTTACCTTGCTCTCCATGTGGAGGCACCATTCCGGGCGGGCCTGGTAGGGCTCTGGTTTCCCGCAGCCGGGCACGATGCGGGTGATGGCCGTGCCGTGGATCCCGGTGGCCACCAGCGTGCCCAGGACAACGCCCACGCTGAGCACACAGCAGGCCTTGACCTGCGGGGAGCACCCGCTGACACGGAGCCCAGGAAGGGCTGCTTCCCACAGGGATCATCCAGCTGGGATCAGAGATCTCCTGGAGAAGCCACCCAGTTTTGTCCCACTCATCTCAGAGTGACTCCAAAGCCGTGAGGGTCTCCTGGACCTTTCATCCCCCTCATCCCACAGTGACTCAAAAGGCCACGAGGATCTCCTGGACATTTCATCTCACAGTGATTACAAAGCCATGAGGGTCTCCTGGATCTTCATCCCTAGAATCCACAGTGATTCCAAAGGCCATGAGGATCTCCTGGATCATCCCACAGTGATTCCAAAGGCCATGAGGGTCTCCTGGACCTTTCATCCCCCTCATTCCACAGTGATTCTAAAGCCATGAGGGCCTCCTGGATCTTTCATCCCCCTCGTCCCACAGTGACCCTGACCCCCATCCTGTGCTCTGTGTGGGAGAGCTGGGCACTTCCCAAGGGGGAGACTGGCCTGTGGATCCTTTGGGATGAATCCAGGCTGTGGAGGGGTCCTGGCAGCTGCTGGAAGGGACCTAAGGAATGGGGGGACACCTTGTCCCTCCCAGCCCGGATCTTACCAGCACAGGGCTGTCTCTCCTTTCACTTTCCACCAGCAACGAGCCCGAGACCAGGAGCTACTTGGAAAACAGTGGGAATTGGTGTCAGCAGCAAGGCACCCTTCCCTGGCACCCTTCCTGGTGGGAGCTGGGGTTCAGGGACGCACAAACACCCCGGAATGTGGGGGGAAATGGTTATTGGATATTGTCCCCAGTTCACCAGGATTCCCTGAGATTCCCATGTCCTCATCCCAACTTACCAGGATCCCCAGCCAGAAGAGGATCCCGCTGGCTACAGGGAGGGAAGGGTTCCTGTGCTCCGACAGCGTCAGGATGGTCCCGAAGCAGATGTGGACAATTCCAGTGAAGATGTGGATGGTCTGGGGAAGGATGAGGGAGAGGGATCCTGATCCCGTTACTGTGAGGTACATCCCACCCAGATCCCACATCACAGCGCTGGGAAGGGACAGGGAGAGGCACCTATCCCAACATCCCCTTCACCCGGCCGGGAAGAACATCTAGCAGGACAAGCCCTGCGGATCCCCAATCCTGCTGGGCCCCTGGAAGGCCGTGTCTCACCCCCAACACCTTGGGATGAGCCCTGCGGAAGCCTTGTGTTTGCAATGAGGTCCTGGCAGGTGCCTGGGAGCCTGAGGCCAGCTGGGCCGCCCGGGGATCCGTGGCCGGGATCACCTCCGTGATGATCCTCACGCTGCCCGCGTCCGTCACCGTGGTGGCCGCCATGGCCTGGGAACGAGCCCAGGGGGCTGAAGGAATTCCCAGGTGCCTTCCTCCTCCTCTTCCTCCTCACCGTGGTCCCTTTGCTGCCCGAAATCCCCGGGAGGTGCTGGCCAGGCAGGGACACGCTCTCGCTGCCCTTTGCTCCCTGTGGGAAGCTCGCTCATGGAATTCTCGTCAGGGCCCTCTTGCTCAACGAGGCGGCTTTGCCAGCAGAGGCTCCCAAAATCCTGCACGGGAAGAGGGAGGGAGGAACAGGGAAGGGTTGGATGCTTTTCCCTCAGGCGGCTCCAAGACTCTTTTTCCATCCCAAATTGTAGATGCTTTGCTTGGGAATCGCTCCTGCAATTAGCTTGGTACCTAACGAGGCGTTGGTAACCTAACCCTGCCCACTTCCCAGGAAAAACTCGCATTGAGACAGGGAATTTTATAAACCCCGTTATAAAAGGAAGCTCCTTTATTGCCATTTTTGGGAATTCTCCCTCCTCCATCCCTGTGGGTTTGTCCCCAGTGAGGGCACACAGGAGGGATTCAGGGATCTCTGGCCATCTCCATCGGGAATCAGAGGGAAAGGAGATGCTGTTATTTGTGATGGGAAGTGGCAGCTCAGGCTGGAAACGGAGCCACCACACACGGCGAGGGGATCCCGAGGGAGTCAGGGGCCCCTTCCTGCCTCCATCCCTCCCACCTCCCAGAAAACAGCCATGTCCTTTTCTCCAGGAGCACTGGGATACCCCATGCCGACCTGGAGGACCCCCCAGGTTTCCTGGATGTCTGATGTGTGCCGGGTAGCGATTTCTTGGTGGAACGGGAATTTTTAGGTCCAGGATTCTGGCATCACCGCACCACCTCTCTCTCTGCCTGGGAAAGGACAGGATCCCCCCAGCTGACGATTTCAGGAGCAGGTGGAGCAACTTCTGGGAGTTTTTTTTCCTTCTCTCTGGCTCTAGAGGGAGCTGAGAGGCCGCGTTTGGAAGCGCCGCGCTTCCAGAGCTCAGGAGCGGCTTCCAGCCCTGGAGCCGGCTTGGAGCACCCTGGGCTAGTGGGAGGTGTCCCTGCCCACGGCAGCGGGGTAGAACTGGATGATCCTTAAGGTTCCTTCCATCCCAAACCATTCCAGGATTCCACGCCCTCCCCATGCTCCCCCACACCAGGGAACGGGACACCCCCTCCAAACCGGCCCAAATCACATCCCAAAAAAAGCTGGAAGAACAGACCTGGAGAGCAAAGAGCAGCAGCTCACGCCTCCATCCCAGCTCCAATGGCATTCCTCCATCCCACCCATGACCTTCCTCCATCCTGCATCCCTGATGGAAGCGTGCACTTGGCCTTGTAAAGGGCTGCATCTGGCAGCACGGCTTTCCAGGAAAAACACGGACATGGATGAGATTCAGCCTCTTCATCACATTCCTGATGCCTCAGAGCCTTTAATTCCTGCTGGTGCCTCATCCCTCTCAACACTCCAGTGCTAACAATCCCAGGGATCTCGTTCCAGCCCCAGGAAGGAACACTTGAGCCCCCGTGGAAATTCTGGGATCCCCTCTTTAGCCTTTAGGCAGCCAGGGTATCCTCCACCATTATCCACGGCTCACATTCCCAGCCAAAACCACCCTACACGGTGGATTTCCTCCCAAATCCGCCTTTCCAGATTCCTACAGCATTCCTCAAGTTCCAGCCTTGCAGCCAGTAACAGCCATGACTGACCTCAACCCCCCAAACCCCACTTTCCAAGTGGGTGATCCATGGAAAAAGCTCTTTCCCCATTCCTAAATAAACCCAGGGCCAGCTGGGGATGGCAGGAGCCCAAGGTAGGATGTCAGGATTTGTTTTGGAAGCGGATTCCAGAGGAGGTGAAGCTTTGAAGCAGATGCAGGGAAGCAGCAGGGACGGGTGGTGGAGCTTTCCAACCCTTTCTTTGCAGGAATTTTTGGCTTTGTAGATATATAAAACACATTCCTTGGATTTTAATGTTCATTTTCCTATTTTCTAGGACAAGTTTTGGATGGGGGAAGCCTGACTGGATGCTCAGGGGGGATCAGACCCTCCCAAATTCCCTCCCACCAGCACAGGACAAAATTTATGAGCCTGGTGGAACTAAAATTCTTTTTCCAACCCCAAAATCCATGAGTTTTTTTTCCAAAGAAAATAGATTACGATGGAGAAAAGCTCTCCAAAGAAACTTGCTGCTTCCTGGGACTAACTTTATATCCCCATAAAAATACCAAAACTCAACATTTTGCTTTGCTTCCAGGTGTTTCTGCTTCCCACAGGGCTCTTTCCACACCGATTCCAGAAGGAAAGTCATGTTTTCTGGGAAAGGTTTCAGGGTTTTTGGCTTTAAACATCCCAGTGTCCATCCTGGATAAGGGAATCTGGAACAGGGAGCAGGCAGGAGGTTGGGGGGGCATGGCTGCCTGCTGGGGTGATCCATACCTGGCATTTGGGACACGGTGACATTGCTCCCAAACCCTGTCCCAGATGTGTCCATCAACCCCTGCACGTGATGTTCCAGCCTTTGATCCGCTCATTCCCAGGAAAACTCCGGAGAAGTTCCAGAAAACTTCTCCAAGGCTTCACCAGCACCAACTTCCACTGGCAGTCCTGGAATGGGACCTTAAACACTTCCAGGGATGGGGCAGCCACAGCTTCCCCGGGAAATACATTCCACCACCCTCACACCTCACCACCCTCACAGGGAAGAATTTCTTCCCAATATCCCATCTAAACCCACCCCATGGCAGTGAGAAGCCATTCCCCCTTTTCCTGGTGCTCCAGGCTCTTCTTAAATCCCTCTCCAGCTCTCTTGGGACACCTTCAGGTGCTGGAAGAGTTGCCAAGATCTCCCTGGATCCTTCTCTTCCCAAGGAGAACAGCCATTGGGACACCTCAATCCATCTCTCAGTTCCCCCCTTTCCAGCTCCTCCAAGGGTTTTGGTTTTCCTTAGGGATCATCCCCAGCAGGGACACAATACTCTGTGGTCCCTGTCACCTGCTATTCCAAACTCCTGGAAGTCTCCACTCCCCCTAGATCTGCAAATTCCTACCTACAAATAAAAATATATTTAAAACCCCCACATTCCCATAGAGCCTTAAACACTTTCTCCAGCATTTTCAGGGAAAGCCACATCTAAACACTGGGATACTCCAGGAAAACAGAGCCTGATGCTGATGGAAGAGGAGGAAGCCTCCTTCCCAGGAAGCCACCACAGAGCTTGGATGGGAGGTGGAATGGCTGCGTGCTGGTCCCCATGGAGCCAGGAGAGGTCGGGATGCTCCGGAGCCTCAGGTGAAGAGCCGGGGCTGTAATGGGCTGTGGCCACGGGCTGAGCAGAGGCAGCCTGTTCATCCTGCTCCCCAAATCCCTGAGGCTTTTCCTACTGATCAGGCTCATTATTTTTTCAGAGCCGTGAACAGAAATAACTGACAGGGAGTGAATAATCCATGAGGCTCTGGCTGAGCAGCCAGAGCATTGTCAGGGAGTGTGGAAAGCAGGAGGAAAACACTGAAGTCACCCCAAAACCTAAAGGAATGTTCAGGGAGGAGGTCACTGATCCCACTCTGGCACTGGAGGGAAAATTTGGGATGGATCCTGTGCCCAGAAATTAAGAGGATCCTCCCCCAGAGCACTGGGAACTCACCAGGATGTTCCCATCCCTTGGAAAATCTGCACTGGGGTCTCTTTCCTCACCTCCATCCCACCTTTCCATTTCCATGAACTTGGGATGCTCCTTAAGTACCTCGATGCTGCTGGATGCTCATCAGCACCTCATTAAACCCACCAGCACTCCCACAGATGCAGGACAATCAAGGGCAGAGCCATAAATGAGCTTGTCAGGAGCTGACAAACCTGCCCCTGCTCGAAATGACCCCAGAGCCCTTTCCCTTCCCTGAAAATAAAGCATTTTTTTAGGAACTGCCGCACGGATAAGGTTCGGGAGCACCCCTCAGCCCCACTCCCGCCACCCAGGATGGTGGGAGCAGGGAGCACATGACACCGGTGTCCCCGTGTCACCTCGCGGAGCAGCTCCAGCCCCGGGCAGCCGCTCGGGTGGCGGCGGCAGGACCGGGATACGCTGTGCTGGCGTCACCGGCACCGCCGCCGGCCGCCCGGCTGCTCCAGCCACGCTAAATATAGCGGGACCGCGCTGGAATCGGGGGGTGAGGGGGTTTGGGGAGCAGAATTCCCCCGGGAGACAACGTACCCTGTTTGGAGGGTGGAATTCCAGCAGGAGAGGGGATTAGAGGGGCAGAATTCCCTCGGGAGAGCAGGTACTGAGGGGTTTATGCGGACAGAATTCCCTCAGAATCAGGTACTGGGGTTTAGGAGGATGGAATTCTCTCAGGAGAGGGGTTTTGAGGGGCAGAACTCCCTCGGGAGAGCAGGCACCAGGAGTTTAGAGGAGCAAAGCTCCGCTGGGAGCAAGTGCCAGGGGTTTAGGGGAGCAGAATTCCCCTCAGGGAAAGCAAGCAGGTACCAGGAGTTCAGGGGGGCAGAATTCCCTCAGGAGAGAGCAACTATCCCTAAATCAGGCAGGATGAGCCTCTTTCCTGAGAAGCAGCAGCCCTGTGAAGGGGAAGGGTAGCTCCCACACTGAAAATTCCCAAATTCAGGAGACACAAGCCCGAAGAGAGCATTTATTCCCAAGAGAAGATGAAGCCAACAGGGGACGAGCCGAGGTAATGCTCCGGTGACCCGCCCGGCTCCCGGCACACATCGGGGTCACTCCAGACCACCAGGAATTCCTGAACCCCAACACGAGTGAACCTCAGCATCCCACCAGGGATTTACAGGCAGGAATTGCCCAAGATTCCCCCCTTGGAGAAGCCCCTTCTCACAGCAGCCAGCAAGTGGAGCCCCTCAGGCCAGGCCCAGGGGCAGAGGGGCAGGGAATTTGGGGGTGTCCCTGGCTTTTTGGGGGGGGACCAGCACTTCCCAGCCAGCAGCACGGTGGGAGAAGGATGCTGTAGCCCTGGGATTTAGGAGCGATGGAGGCAGGATCCCATTCCAACATCCTCCAAGTGTCAGACTTCAGGAGCAGCCAGCTGCAAAGAGACCAGCAGGTGTTTTGGGAAGGGGCCAGGATTTTGGGGAACCCTCCCCCCCCAGCACCCACCACCCACAGGGGTTTGGGATCTCCTCCCCATTCCCAGAGCAGAGGGATGGATGCTCCGGGATGGTCCCTGGGGACAGGGGTGGGATGTTTTCCCAGGGAGGAGACAGTGATGGCAGCAGGATGGGCACTGTCATCCCAGGAGCCATCCCAATGCTGATTCCACCCCTTATCCAGGCTATTCCCTAGATCACCTCGCTGTAGCTGGGAGGCTGAGGCAGCTCCGCCGGTGGCACGGCCAGATCCACACGGGTGGCACTGGGGACGATCAGCATGGCCTGGGGAACACCGGGATTATGGGAGACACTGGGATCATGGGATGCAGCTTTTGGGACCCATCCCTGCCACCCCCCTCACCTTACCTCGTTGGAGCTGAGGCGGGTGGCCCGGCACCAGAAGTTGGCGGTGGCCACGGCGATGCAGAATTCCAGGATGGTGAAGATGAGCAGCACGATGGAAATCCCATTCCCTGCGAGCTCCAGGATGGGGAAAACCCCATCAATCCCCCCACTCCCAGCAGCACCCAGGAGGATGAATCCCACACAGTGGCTCCCCCTTCCCCTCCCTCTGCATGCCCAGCTCCAAGGTCTCGCTCCAAGCCCTCCATGCCGCCGTTTTTACGGCTCATGGATGCTTCCAGGGGGTGACTCATCTCCCGAGGTACCAGCTGAAAATAGGTCGTGCCGGCAGAGGAGAAACCACCACCTCAACAGGGATTTGGGAAAGGACACCACACCCCTGGAGGGCTGGAGAAAAGGCCCCAGGGGAATTCCCAGGGGCAGGAATTCCGCCAAGTGGGATTTTACCAGGACGAGATAGCTGTAGTAGTTGAAGCTGGAGCGGTAGAGCCCGTTGAGGTTGAGGTCCACGATGAAGGCCACGATTCCCAGGAGGGCGAAGATGGCACTGATGACGTTCATGGTCTGGCTGCCCTTCACCTGCGGGCACCCAGGGGCTTTGGGGGGGGGGTGGCAGACTCCCCTAAAACCCCAGAGGGACACCCCATCCACCCCATGGGATCATTCTCGGTGTGCTCCCGGGAAAACTCACCGCGCATTCCGTGGGGCTCTTCTCGGCGCCGATGGAGAGGCACCCGGAGATGATGAACTGCAGCAGGAGAGACAAGGCTCAGCTGGCACTGAGGGCACCCCAGGCACCCCAAACCTACCCAGAGGTGGCACTAACAGGGCACAGGGGACACAGTGACCCCCCTGCCCTTGTTTTCCAGGCTGCTGAAGCCTCGGGAGCCGCAGGTGCATCATTCCTGGTGGGCATCCCTTCCAACGGGTGTCCCACTTGCTAGCATCCCCCCCAGCAGGATTCCCTTCCCTGTGGGCATTGTTCCCTGGTGAGATTCCCTTCCTGGTGGGCATCCCACCCCCCCAGGCATTCTTTTCCCGGTGGGAATCCCTTCCCAGCCCCCGGCACGCACCGACACACCGCCCAGGAAAGGGATCTCTCCGATGACGAAGACAGAAGTGTAGACATTGGTGAGCGTGGTCAGGACGATCCCGAAGCCGATGTGCAGGAATCCCGTCATAATCTGGATGGTCTGGAAGACCGGGATGGGTGGGAATGGGGTCAACTCAACCCCCCTGCCCACAGAGCCACCCTGGGGATGCGGGATGCCTTAATCCCAGCGCCTCTCCAGAGACACAGCAACCCCCGAGGGAACAGCGGGAATCCCCTGGGAAGGGGCTGCGGGGGCATTTTCCAAGCGTTTCTCCCCCCGACCCCCCCAAACTCACCCCCATGACGCGGTTCTTGCCCTTGGGCAGGGTCTCCGCCGTGTACATGACGGCGCGGCTGCCCAGCCGGAGGCTCCCCATGCCCTGCATGAGGAGAGCGGGGGGCACCGGGACCCCCCGGAGCAGCCCCGGTCCCCACCGGGGCCGCCCCCGCCCCACCCCGTGACAGCCCGCGCCCATTGGCTGAGCACCGTGACGTCAGCGGCTGCGGCATCCCCCCCCGGGGCACCGCCCAGCCCACGGGGGACACGGGGGGACACGGGGGGATGGAGGGGACAGCCCCCCAAAACCCGGGAAGGGAGGGAAGTAGGGCTGCGTGGGGTGGGAAGATGCTCCGTGGGGTGGGAAGATGCTCCATTGCGGGGTCCCCTGGCTCTTCCCAGTGGGGCAATTCCCAGTGTTGCCCCCTCGTTCCGGGCAGGGCTCCAGGACACCGTGTTCCCCCCGCCGGGAGGAGCTGCTCATCCCAAGCCCTCACTCATGGGAGTTAAGGAAATCGGGGTGCCAGCCCTCCCCCGAAAGCTCCCCACTCCCCAAGCTGCGTGTCCCCCCCGCCTCATTCCCGCTCCTTCCAGCTCCATGTCGTGTTTACAGGAGCGCAGAAAGGGGGAAAAAAATAAAAAAGAAAATAAAAAAAATCAAAACCACCCCGCAGCGAATTCCTGGAAGAAAAATCCATCAAGGGCCATTAGGCTCCTGCGGCTCCTCCCCGCGGAGCGGGGGCACGGGCGGGGGCAGGGGCGGCACCAGGACGGAGCTGGGCACTGCCCAGGCGTGATTTCCTGATTTGCCCTGCATCTCCTTCCCCAGGAAGGGGTGGGCCTGAATGTCCTGGACTCCTGCTGCAGGAGGAGAGGAGTAGAGGGGGTCCCCCACACCTATCATTCCCTATTTTTAGGGCGTCCATCCCGTGGAGAAGGAGCCAAGAGCTCCAGGCGCAGGATTAAACCTGAAATCAGGGAATAATGAACACTCTGGGAATGAGAGGGACACACGATAGCACCCTGCACCCCCAAATTCATGGAGGGGACCCCTGTATCCCATCCTGATCCGGACAACACCACACCCCCCTGCCTGGAATCCCTCATGGACAGATCCCATCATGGGGGTCACAGGGAGGCTCAGAGCTGCGGATCCTGAGAGGAATCCGGGGCTCTGGGAGGGATCCCCATTTCCCTGGAGCAGGAACATTCCACAGGCAGGGAGAAGGGCCTGCTGCCACAGCCAGGAGCCCTGTGGCCAAGTGCAGGACATTCCCGTGCTGGATGCTGCGGGAAGAAGAGGAATTGGGGCTGGGGGTGTCACCCAGCTCAGGGCAGATGACAGAAAACCCGTGGGGCCGACAGGGTCCCCTCACTGCTGCCCTTCACCCTTCAGGGACACACAGTGTCCCCATTCCTCACCTGCAGGGCGGTGCCCAGCTCTGAGTGGTGCCACCATCCCTGTGCATGCAGACCCCAGGACAGTGGCCAGCACATGTGGCCACTGGTGACAGATTGGCATGGCGAGCACACACAGGGCTGTGACAGGGATTTGGGGACCCTCATGGTCCTTCTCCCCAGGGAGGGCAGCCAGGTCCCCCAAACAGCCCCTCACCCAGAGCATTCCATGCAGGGCTGGGGCTGCAAGGAACAGCACAAAGCACATTCCCCTGGGAGCCTCCATGGGGATAGGGAGGAAAAACAGAGAGCACCAGCCCCAGCAATGGCTGTAACAGCTGGGAGGAGAGTGCTGGCCACAGGGGAAGCTGGTTGGGACAGGCCTGTCCCTTGCACCCCCCTGGGGCTTGTTTCCAGAGTCTCCCAGGGATTTGATCCTGGACACTCTTCCCACTTTTCCCAGCAGGAAACATGGAAAGTCCGTGAGGAGAGCAAGCCCTGCTCAGCAGCAGCCAAAGCTCCCGTGTGTGATCCTCAGCATTCCCATCCTGAATCCAAAGCCAGCTACAGGGAAGAAAGGAACCCTCTTGTCGCAGTGAGATGGCCCCACAGAGTATCACCACACAATTTCAGAAGGCTTCAGCCCACACAGAGCAACACCTCACCACCTCAGAGGGCTGCAGGCGTCTGCCCTTCCTGCTCTCCAGCCCATCCTTTTATCCCCTCCTGTTGATGCCCTGTACCTGTGTGCCCTGTGCTCCCTTTGGTATTGCTCAGTGCCCCTGGGCACTCCCTGGCTCGTTGCTGTCACTGCTGCTCACAGCTGTGCCCACTGGGGATGGGGCTGGGCCCAGCCCCACTCCGAGTCACCACAAACTGTGTGCCTACAGCCCATCCCAGCCCGAACTCGGTGCTGTGGGGAAACGCCGATTTATTTAAAACAGAGCATCCTCAGGAGCATCTGAGCTGCCAGCAGGGGCCTCATCCTGCTTGTAGGAGCCCCCCGGAGGTGAGGGAACTCCAGCTCCCGTTGCCTCTGGAGGATCTTCTCCGACTCGGAGCGGCTCGGCCGCCCTGCAGCGCTGCGGGAGCTGCGGCTCGGGCTCCAGGGGCTCCGGGACGCTTCCTGCTGTGCTGCCCGCCGCTGGGAGCTCCTCACGGCAGCAGGCCGCGCTCCCAGCTTCACTTCCAGGCTCTTCTTGGCCACGTGCATCCTCAGGGCCGAGCGGGCCCCGCTGATATCCGCGGAGCAGGCGGAGCTGCAGGACCTGTCCGAGGCCTCCTCCGCGTCCGGGCTCTGGCAGCTCCCGCCGGGGCTCTCGGAGCCGGGCAGGCTCTCGGAGGAAGGCGATGACGCTTCCCCCTGCCCCAGCCGCTCCTGGGACCGCCTCACTGCCAGCGGCTGGGCTCTCAGCTTCACTTCCAGGCTCTTCCTGGCCACGTGCATCCTCAGGGACGAGCGGCTTCTCCTCATGCCCGCGGCTGTGAGGGAGCAGCGCGACCTGTCCATGGCGCCTTCTCCAGCCGGAGTCCGGGAAGGATGGAGGCTCTCAGAGGAGCAGGAGGAGGCGCAGCAGGGCAGGTGGCCTTGCTCCAGCAGCTGCTCCAGATCCTCCCACGACAGCTGCCACATCTCCGAGTCCCGCGGGAAGGACACCTCGGGCCACAGCGCCGTCACCAGGTCCTGCAGCTCCCGCGCCGCTGTCGCACAGGGGGTGCAGCAGGGCCCGCAGCCACAAGGGATGTACAGGGGGCTCTCCGGGGCAGCCGGGCCCTGGGGAGGGGGCTCCTCAGCCCGGGGGGCACCGGGAGCCCCCGGGGCCGCTCGGCAGCACCGCGACGCCCCGGCCCGGCTCCCGAGGCGCTTCCGCGCCTTCCAAATGCGGGTGGCCAGCAGGACGGCCGTACCGGCCACCAGCAGGACGAGCGAGGGGAGCAGGAAACTCATGGCTTCATCCGTGTCCCATCGTGGCCGCACTGGGAGCCAGGGGGTGGTGGCACATGTCCTGTAGAGACACCGTGCTGATGTCACAGTGCTGCGGGGGGGACACCTGTGTGACATCACAGCCCCGCCTCGCCCCAGCGCTCACCCCTTTTGTGACGTCACGGCCGCAGATCGCCCATCCCGAATCCAAACCCAGCGCTGTGCCAGCCGCTGGGAAGAATATGAAACCTAGCGCCATAAACCCAGCACACCAGCCCAGCACAAAGGCTGGGAGCACATCCAGGACACTTCCAGCACCTCCCTCGGGACCCTCGAGGGTGTCCCCCGCCGGTGACCCCCGGCCGGTACGGGGCTGGGAACGGGATGCGCCGCGTTTCCATCCGGAACTAATGTTCCCGCCGCGTTTCCCGGGCGGTCGGCGGGCGGGGCGTGTTTGAGACGGACCAATGGCGGCGCCCTTGCGGCACTTCCGGCGTGTCCCGGCGATGTGGCGATGGCGGCTCCCGGGGCCGCTCCGGGCTGGGGGAGGTCAGGGGGCCTTGGCCGCGCTCTGACGGGCCGCCCGTGCCTTGTAGGGGATTCAGATGGCCGGGGAGGCATTCCCGGGCGCCTGAGGCTGGCGGGGGGCTCGGGCGGGCTGTGGAAGGGCTGGCACCGGGGAGGTACCGAGGGCTTGGTGGCACTACCGGCTGGGCTATGGTGGCTTGAAAGCGGGAAGGAGAGGCCCCGCGGGGTCCCTCCTCCCCTCCCGGCCCTGCCCGAGACCCCCCGCTCTGTCCCGCAGGTCCTGGCGGCGTCGCGGTTCCCCGGGCGGGGCTGAAGAAGTGGACGCTGCCCCCGGATTACAGCGGTGAGGGGCATGGACGGCGGGAGATCTCCGCACAGGGGGGCGAGGGCACTCCCCGGTGTGTTCCCGGAGATGCCGGGATGCTGATCCTGCTGTTCCCCGGTAGGGATCACCATCCCCGAGAAGCCGAAGCTGAAGTTCATGGACAAGGTGCCGGCGGTGCCCAAGGTCCGGCGGGAGCCGCGGCGGCTCCGTGACATCCGCGGCCCGTCCCAGGTGGCCACCGACTTCACGGAGGGGCAGTACGGCATCCTGGTGAGCGGGAACAGGCACGGAACGGAGCGGTGGGATTGTTCCAGAGGCCGGGATTGCGTGTCCCTGAGCTGTCCCACCGTGTCCCCCCACAGGCTTTGGGCGGGGGGTACCTGCACTGGGGCCACTTCGAGATGATCCGCCTGACCATCGGGCGCAGCATCGATCCCAAATCCATGTTCGCCGTGTGGCGAGTGCCCGCCCCCTACAAGTCGGTGACGAGGAAAAGCCTGGGGCACCGGATGGGCGGCGGCAAGGGCCCCATCGACCGCTACGTGACGGCGGTGAAGAGCGGCAGGTTGGTGGTGGAGGTGGGCGGGCGCTGCGAGTTCGGGGAGGTGCGGCCCTTCCTCGACCGCGTGGCCCAGAAATTGCCCTTCCCGGCCGTGGCCGTCAGCCGGGAGAGCCTCCAGGAGATGCGGCGGGAGGAGGAGCAGAGGAGGCTGGACAACCAAAACCCCTGGACTTTCGAGCGTGTGGTGACCTCCAATATGTTGGGGATGAGGAAGTACCTGAGCCCCTACGACCTGCAGCTCAAGGGACGCTACTGGGGCAAGTTTTTCCTGAAGCACAGGGTGTGAGGAGCGGCTGGATGGGATGGGATTAATCCTTTTGGGATTAAACTTTTCCACAAGAGCCTGGAGTGGGTTTTGGAGCTGGGAACGCAGGGCTGGGGGATAAATGGATTGGGGTTTGAAGCATGGGGCTCTCTATCCTGAAGTGGATTTTAGGGCTGGGAGCATCTTGACGGATCCATGGATCAGGGTTTGGGGGATGAGGATCTTTATCCCAAGGTGGGGTTTGGAGCTGGAAACATGGAGCTGTTTGGGGGATCCATGGATCAGGGTTTGGGGGATGAGGCTCTCTATCCTGAAGTGGATTTTAGGGCTGGGAGCATCCTGAGGGATCCATGGATCAGGGTTTGAAACATGAGGCTCTCTATCCTGAAGTGGATTTTAGGGCTGGGAGCATCCTGAGGGATCCATGGATCAGGGTTTGAAACATGAGGCTCTCTATCCTGAAGTGGATTTTAGGGCTGGGAGCATCGTGAGGGACCCATGGATCAGGTCAGAGCCGGGAGGCAGAGTGTGGGTGAGCTCTTTATTGAGGAGGAAGGCTCCAGCATGGGTGGCTGCACATCCAAGAAGCTCCAAGCACAGGGAGAGGCTCCTCTGGCCGCCCCGGCAAGGCAGAGCCCTGTGTCGGCCCCTCCGGCCGCTCCGTGCCACCGAGGAGGGGCTGCTTGTCACAGCGGCCACCGACTGTCACCTGAGAGGAGGAGGAGGAGGAGGAGGGTGCTGGGAGGGCAGCAGGGAGCGCAGTGGGTGGGCTCCACTCCTCCAGGGACACGTGGGACGTCCTCGGGGCTCCAGGGATCAGGGCTGGGCCGGGGTCTCTCCCGTGGATCATCCGGGCAGGGGGGCAGGAGGGGGAAAGGCCACCTGTGACAGGGAGGAGGGTGAGGTGACACTCGGGAAGGGGACATGGCTGCCAGTGCTGTCGCCATCCCCATCCCTCCCCAGCGTGGCACTCAGGGTGAATCCAACCCTGGTGAGGCCTGAACCCACTCCCTGGGATTGGGGGGTGCCAGGGACCCCCCGTGCCACCCCCAGCCCTGTCCCTGTCACCTGGAGGGCAGCGGGTGGGGGGCTCAGGCGAAGATGCTCCCGATGCTGGATGCCAGGATGATGGCGAGGATGATGCAGCACAACATGATCATGATCTTCTTCTGCTCGGGGAGACAGGGAATGTGAGGCAGGGACACAGCTGGGGAGGGGACAGGGACAGGGAGTGGGCTGGGGAGGAGGACAGGGGATAAGGATGGGGCTGGGGAGGACAACAAGGATATGGGCTGGGGAGAGGGTAGAAAGGACAGAGATAGGGCAAGGGACAAGGACAGGGGCTGGGGAGGGTGCAGGGAAGGTGGCAGGGCAGGTGTGAGCTGGTGCTGTGTGGCACAGAGAGGTGACAGTGCCAGCGTGCCCCAGGACAGGTGACCGAACACCGTGACTTACCCAAAAACTTGGTGGGGGGGGACAGTGTGGACAGGGCCCGGGAGCTGGGGGTGTCCCCAGCCCCGCGCTTCTTCCTCGTGTCCTACAGCACCGGGAAACGGGGCCGGTCCAGCCCCCAGACGCCCGGGCACCGGGAGCCGAGCCGGAGCCAAGCCGGCGGCTTTGGGTGTTCCCGGAGCCAGCACGGAGAGGAGGCGCAGGGCGGGATCGGCGGGATTTTATTACAGCGGGAATTAAATATCCGTGATCAACACATCCTCCCGCAGGACATCAAAGCCAAGAGAGGGCGGGGACAGCTCCGTCTGTCACAGCACAGTGACAACAAACCACGCCGGTGCCACCAAACCCCGTGTCCCATCCCTATTCCCGCCCTCGTTCCACCGGGATGCCCGCGTGGGTGAGCGTCCGGCCCTCGGATTTGTGTCCTTGTCACCCCTCGCCGCGTTCCCACGGACGGAATCCTGTCCCCTTCCGTGGGGACATGAGGGGCAGGTCTCAGGGATCGGCAGGAGGGGCGGGAAAGGCGCTGGAGCCGGCGGCGGGAACTGGGACACGGAGGGCTGGGAGCAGCAGGTCCGGGAGGAGCAGGGAGAGGAGGGGTCCAGGATCAGAGCCGGGGAGGATCCCGCCGGGAGGTGACATCGCTGGGATGGTCGGGAGCGTCTGGAGGAGGGAAAGGGGAGCTGAAGGAAAGGGGACGGGGACTGCAGCAGGAAGGAGGGAGAGGGGATGGCGGGGAGGAGACAAAATCCAGAGCCTGGAGCAACATGCACCCCCAAAGAACACAGACCCTCAAGCACTGCAAACCCCCAGAAATGCAGACCCCAAACAGCACAAAGCCCTGAGCACCAGAGACTCCTGAACATCAGACGCCTGAGCACTGCAGACCCCCAAAAACACAGAGCCCTGAGCGCCAGAGACCCCAAACATTGCAGACCCTCCTAGAACACCCCAGCACTGCAGACCCGAGACCAAAGCCAGAAGGCAGCGCCCCCAGCCCCAAATCCCAAAGCACTGGAGCCCCCAAAGCAGGAGATGGCACTGGGATCCCCCAGGGCTCTGTGTCCCCGCAGTGGGGGTCCCCTGCCCCCCAACACTTACAGACCCCCGCCCCAGGGGCTATTTCACGTTCAGCCCCACCGAGAGTCCAATGATGAGGGCAACTGTCCCCAGCAAGAGCACGGCCACTGCCACCAAAGTCAGCAGCTTCTGGGGGAACAGGGGCGAGTTGGGGATGGTGGCACCTGTGGGGGGGGGGGACACGGGGGCACCGAGGTGCTGCAGAGCCGTGGGGATGGGACAGGAGGGGCTGAGCCCTCACCAGCTCATCACACCTGAGGGTGGGAGGGGGCTCAGGGGTGGCAGTGGGACAGAGAGGGACAGAGCTGCCCACCTCCCATAGAGTCCCTGGGGGCAGGTGGGAGTTGTTGGGGTCAGATGGGGGATAGGAGGGGTGGCTGAGGGGGACAGGAGGTGACTGAGGGAAATAAAGGGGTCTCAGGGCTGCTGGAGGATATGTGGATGTGGTGGGAATACTGGGATGTGGAGGCACAATGAGGGCCAGAGGGGACAACACTGGGGGTACCTCAGGGATGCTGGGGGGTGCCAAGGGGACATTGGGGGGTGCAGAGGGCACACTGGGGGCTATGGAGGGGACAAGGGGCTGTCGGTCTGTCTCACCCTCCTGGCCTCACTTTGGTACTTCACAGCCTTTTTGGTGTCAGCCACGGCCCGTTCCACGAATCCCACGGACTGGTCCATGTTGTTTTCTATGCGGTCGATCATGGCTCCCTACGGAGCACCCGGGGGACACAGAGAGAGGGGGGGACACTGAGAGCACCCCGGGGTGCTGGCACCCACCCACCTGGCACCGGATTGTCTCTGTGCTCTGCTCCACGTGCTCGGCTCTGCGTTATCCAGCAGCCCACCCTGGGGGAGAAGGGACAGGTGACGCGGTGGGGACACGGTGACACAGCCCCACAGCACGTGGCAGGCACACACACACAGGTACTCACCCATCCCCGGGGCACTCGGCGGCTCCTCGCGTGGCATGGGGGACAGAGAGGGGCTGACAGAGGGGACAGCGCCACCACAGGCTGGGGGACACTGCTGTGTCCCCTCCAGGCCACCAGGGGTTGATGGGTGGCTCCATGGGAACACGTGCAGTGGTCACCACCCCAGCCCATATTGCTCCATGCCTAGACCCCCGTGCCCAGGTCCCTGGGCCACTCCATGGTCCCGTGCAGGTCCCTGTGACCCCATGCTCAGGTCCCTGCTTGTCCCTGGTCACCCCATGCACAGGTCCCTGTGCATCCCCATACGTGTGTCCCTGCTCATCCCTGTGACCTTGTGCCTAAATCCCTCATGGCTCATGTCCATGTCCCCATACACAATGGGGTCATCTCTGTGTCCCCATTGCCAGGTTTCTGCTTGTCTCCATGCTCAGGTCCCTGTTCACACTGCCCACAGGTCCCTGCTCAGCTCTGTGTCCCCATACCCAGGTCTCTGCTTGTCCCTGTGACCCCATGGCCAGGTCTCTGCTTGTCCCCGTGTCCCCATGGCCGGGTTGCTGCATGTCCCTATGTCCCCGTGACCAGGTCCCTGCGTGTCCCCGTGTCCCCGTGGCCAGGTCCCTGCGTGTCCCCGTACCTGGTTCTCCACCAGCATGGCGATGTCCACGAACATGTCGTGGAGCTCCTTGATGCTGCTCTCCAGGCGCACGATGTCCTTGTGCCGCCCCTCGATCTCGCTCAGCGCCTGCTTCGAGATCTGCGAGTCCATGATCTGCGGGGACAGGGACACGTCAGCGGGGAGGCCTGGCCCTGGGACACACCCCCGTGTCCCCTGGTGCCCCCCCATGTCAGGGCTCACCCCTGAGGTGAAGATGGAGGGGTTCCCACTCTCCAGCATCTCCTCCAGCTCCTCGTCCGTCGTGTTCTTGCCGGCTGCGGGCACGTGGGGAGAGGTGAGAAGTCGGGGGTGGGGTCTGTATGGTCTAGCTCCTCCCACTTGACTAAACTTGGTCAAATGGGAGGGGCCTGTGTGAGTTGGCTCCTCCCATTTTTTGAGGAGGTGGGGTTTGACGCCAGGGTCACGCACTGATTTCCAGCTGGCGCTGGATCCGGCCCTTGCTCCGCTCCCGGAAATCCACCTGCGCCTCGTTGTACTTGGTCATGACATCCACGAACTTGCGGGACAGGACTGAGTGCTGGGGACAGGGACAGGGGCGTGAGGGTGGGGACAGGGACACCCAGGGCATGGTGTGACCCTGGGGCACTGGACCTGGTCCTGGGGATGGGGATATGGAACACCCTGGCATGGCCTATCCCCATGGACCACTCTCTCAGGGGACAGGAGCGAGGACAGAGGTGTGACACTGCCCAGGGGACAAGATGAGGGGCTGGGGTGGGAAGTCAGATCAGTGACACGCTGGGCATGGCATGTTCCTGGTCCCAGGATGGACAGGACAACATGCTGGGAGTGGGGACAGTGGCATGAACCCAGGGGACCCCAGATGTGGCATGTCCCAGCACAGGGCGACAGGACAGAGGGTTGGGGACAGGGCAGAGGGACACAACGGCTGGGATCACAGAGTGCTGTTGGGGACCCCTGGACATGCCACATCCCCAGCCCGTGGGGGACAGGGTGGGACCTGGGGACACTGGCTGGAGCTCACCTGGGACTTGCGTATCCGGAGGTCGGCGGAGGATCGTGCCTCGTCCTGCTCGATGTTCCTCTCCATGCCTGGAGAGAGACAGACCTCAGCCCACCAGGAACCTTTGCCACTGCCAGCCCCCGCGATCCCAGAGTGCCAGGGGCACAGGGACACCCGCGACACGGCGGTGGGGACAGGGCCACTCACTCTTCAGCTTGTTACGGACGCTGTTGGCCATTTTCTTGATCTCTGCCGTCAGCTGCTCCAGGTCATCTTTGGTCTCTGCGGGATCACGGGCGTGAGCCACCGTGGGAATGTCCCCAGGGAGGGTCCCCGTGACCAGGGGAGGCCGTGGGGACACTGTGACAGCACTCACTCTGCTCTGGGATGGGGGCTGAGAGGATGATGCTGTAGAGCTTCTTGGCTTCCTCCACATTCTCCGAGATCTTGTCGATGTTCTGCCGGGTCTCCTCAATCTGGGCACGCCCGGGAGGATTTTCGGGGGGTTAGGAGGCAGCCCTACACCCCCCAGCCCCGCGGCTCCCAGCCCTCCCTCACCTCTGAGAAGAACTCATCCATGAAGGCCGTGTTGTCCACGGCGATCTCCAGCTCCTCCTCATCGTCTACATCCTGCTTCTGTTGGGACATGGCGCTCAGGGAGGACCCCGTGCCCTGCCAGCGCCCCCAGACCCCCCCATGAGGGTGACAGGGACACAGGAGGAGCAGCCATGGGGATGTGGTGGCATAGGGGGGGACATCTGCAGCGGGGGAGAGCAGGGGGGCCGAGCCCAGCTCACATCTGGCCACACGGGGCTGGGAATTAAGGGATTGCTGGGAACGGGGACAGCGACGGGATGGGGACAGGACGGGGTTTATGTCCCAAACCGTGGCCCCATGGCAGGTCTGGGGCAGCTCTGGGGGGCACGAAGGTGGCTGCTGCCCCTCACCCTGGTGCCGTGCCCAGGCCCCCACCCATGTGCTCCCAAATCCAGCCTTTCCCAAAAGTCAACCTCAGCCCTTCTGCCTCCCCTCACCCCCTCAGCTCCACCAGCACCCCAGGGGTGTTGTTGGGGTGTCCTGGAGATGGGGACAGACCCCAGGCTGGGACCCCTCACCCCCCTCCTCCTGCTGCTGGAGTAAAAATAAAATTAATCCCTTCACTCCCCCCCGAGGGCTTTATCTGATGGCTCCATAATCCCGGTAAATCCCTGCCAAGCCTCCCTGCCATGCCTAGGGGCCCGGCCGGGTGCTGGGGGCCTGCTGGGACCCCCACGGTCCGCGGGGAGCAGGGGGAGCCCCCCAGGAGTGCCTGGGGGGAAGCGGGGCCCCAGGCGGAGCGGGAAAAGGGAGAAGGAAGCAGCGCTGGTGGCGGGAACACGGGGACGTGTGGGGTGCAGAGTGGGGAAGTGTGGGGTGCAGAGTGGGGTGTGGGCACCCCAAATCCACCGCTATCCCTACAGGATGGGCACCCCCCACAGGCCAGGGGGTGCACCCCATAGTGTGGGGGGACAGGACTCGGCTGGGGGGCTCACGTCACCCCAAAACAACCACCGTGACCCCCAAACCTCGCAGGGATGATCCCCCCAGCTGAGCCCCTCGTCGGAGGGAGGCTCAGGGTCCCCCACCTGCCGTGGGGTGACCCCCGTGACACCCCACGCACAGCAGGGTGGGCTCTCGGTGCCATCCCCCCGTGGTGTCCCCACCCACCATGGATTGGGGTGTCCCTGAGACCCCGGCCCACCATGGGATGGGGCCTGAGCTCCCCCCATCCCCGCGACACCCCCAGCACCGTGGCGTGGCATTTCGGTGACATCCACCCCGTGACGTCCCCATCCACCCCAGACTCGGTCCCCTCTCCCCGTGGTGTCCCTGCCCACCGTGGGGTGGGGTCTCGGGGACCCCCATCCCGGTTCCACCCTTTTCCTGAAGGGTCCCCTGAGGGTGTCCCCTGTCCCCTGCCCACGCCGGGGGTCCCTCACCGCCTTGAGCTGCTCCAGCCGGTCCTTCATGGTGCCCCCGGAGGCTGGGGGGCCGCGGCGGGGTCCCCGTCCTGGCCCAGCGCAGCGATGCGCGATGTCACCCTCGGTCCTCGCCGCTCGGCCGGGCCTCCTACATCCAGGCGAGGTGGCGGGTGGCCCTGTCCCCTGTGCCTGTCGCCGAGCCCGGGGCTGTCCCTGCGCTAATCCCCGTGACGGGCACAGGGAAGGCGCCGAGGGGAGGGACGAGCTGGAGCCGCCCCTTCACCTGGGACACGCGGGGGCACCGGGCCCGCTGCAGGCGGCGGCTGGGGGTGGCCCCCGGGCCCCCCCGGGAGGTGACAGAGGTGGGGTGGGGTGTGGGTTTGGAGGCCATGAGGAAGCTGGTCCCCCTCGGGGGTCACACGGTGAGGACGTGTCACCCCCTGCCACGTGTGGCTGCAGCGGGAGCGCGACTGGGGACACGGCTGGGGACAGGGAGCGCGGCTGGGGACAGGGAGCGCGGCTGGGGACACGGCTGTGGGTGTGGGTCACAGCTGGGGACATGGCTGGGTTCGGGGGACACGGCTCGGGGGGACGAGGCTGTGGATAGGGGCCACATCTGGGGACACAGCTGTGGATTCGGGACTCGGCTGGGGGACACGGCTGGGCGTGAGCAGGCACACGGGACGGCTTGAGGACGCGGCTGCCGTTAGGGGACACAACTGAGGGTCGTGACTGGGGACAGGGGTCCCGTGTCTCCCCCTGGCTGGGAGAGGCACGGCTGGGGACAGGGGGCACGGGTGGGGGACGTGGCTGTGGATGGGACACGGCCGGGGACAGGGCTGGGCGGGCACTGCTGGGGCTGTGGATGGGGTGGCATTGGGTCTGGGGATGACACTGGGGGGCACGGCTGCGGGGGGGACACACGGGTGTCGCCGCTGTGCGCGGGAGAAAATGGGACGCTGTCCCTTTAAGAAACACAAGCAAAGGGGCGTGGTCTATATTGGGCGTGGCCCGCGTTGGCCCCGCCCCACGCGCTCAGCGGGTGGGTGGGACGCGGGGCGGTGGTGGGGATGACGTCATGCGGCTGCGCCCGCGGCGGCGCATGCGCGGCGGGGCCCGGGGCCTGGTCGGGCGGCGCGGAGCCTGCGGGCGGGGGGCGCCGGCGCCGCCATGTTCCGGTACCCGGTGAGCGGGGAGGGGCCGGGGGGGGCCAGGGCGGGCGGGGCCCCGCGGGGTCTGCGGGAGAACCCTGCCGGGACGGCACCGGGGCGGTGTAACGGGGTGGGGGGGGTATAACGGGCTGGGGCGGGGGAAGTAAAATGAGTTGGGGAGGGCGGCCGCTGAGGGGGTCTCAGGGGCTGGGAGGGGGCTCCAGGGTGGCACAAGGAGTCTGGGGGACACTGGGCACCTGTAACGGGCTAGGGAAGCGTATAACGGGAGGGGTCACTCTCTAGGTGTGGAGGGTCACTGGGGAGATGTAATGGCTTGGGGGAGTCACTGCATAGGAATAATGGGTTGGGGGGATTCCCAGGGGCGGATAATGGGGCTGGAGGGGATATCGCTGTTTGGAGGGGTGTGTTGTATAGGTATAATGGGTTGGGAGGTCGTCAGGGAGGTCCGGTGGGGCTGACCCCGTTCCTGGCTGTCCCAGTCCCTGGAGGACTGCCCCCTGGACGAGGATGAAGATGCCTTCCAGGCCCTGGGGGAGGAGGATGAAGACATCGACCAGTTCAACGATGACACCTTCGGGGCCGGGGCCGTCGGTGAGACCCCGAGTGTCACCCCCAGAGCTCCCTGACCCCACAGGTGACCCCGGCCCACAGCCCTCACCCTGTGCCCCCTCGCAGATGATGACTGGCAGGAGGCCCACGAGCGGCTGGCGGAGCTGGAGGACAAGGCCGGCTCGAGCCGGGAGCCGGACGGTCCCGTTAGCAACGACGGGGACGTCCTGGGCGACCCCGAGGACGCGCTGGCCGAGCGGCTGACGCGCCTCGTCATCGACAGCGAGCTGGAGGACCCGGCCATCATGCAGGCCGTGCACACCAGAGATCCCCCGCAGGTGGGAGTGGGCTGGGGGACCCGGGGGGATGTGGGCATGGATCCTGTGGCACTGTCCTGACTCTCGCTGTGCTCTGCAGCAGCCTGGAGGGCTGAATTCCAGCATCTGGGACAGTTCAGCCGTGCTGCGGCGTATCCGGGGGCCGCTCCTCACTCAGGTAGGGGGCTGGGGGCAGGGGGCTCTTCCCTGCTGATCCCAAATGCCTGTGGCAGCTGGCTGGGTGGGATAGACTGGTCCTGGGATAGTGGAGTGTCCTGCTTCCCTCAGCTGTGCCTGTGGCTTGTGGAGGACCCTCATAGCTGTCACCTTCTGTGCCCCCCTCGGACCCTGGAGGGCTGGGATGATGGAGTTCTGCTGTTCTGGGATGCCCGGTGATATCTGAGGGATTTCAGGGCTCCCAGCAGGATTTGGGAATGTTGATGCCTGGAGGCAGAGGATTTTTGTGTTGTTGTGGTTTCATTAAGAGTCAGGCTTTGAAGTGCTGCGTGTCCAACCCTCTGCTGGCTCTGCCAGGCTGGGAGGTGACCCAGAATTCCCGCCCCACGCCCTGTTATCCCAAACGGGACGCTCTCGGCAGTCTGGGTGCTCTGGGAATGCCCAGCCTCACGTGGAGATCCCAGGGAGGTGGACAGCTGGCAGGAGGAAGGGGGGACACTGACCTTCCTCTGTGTCGCAGCCTGTGGCTCCAGGGGGGGTGTCCCTCCCGTTGTCCTGCAGGAGATGCCCTCGGTGTCCGTGCTGGATTATGCCCTGCCCCAGAGGCCTCCGCAGGCTCGGGATGAGGAGCGGGATCCCTCGGAGCGGGCGCTGCCCCGGCGCTCCTCCTCCCCCATCATCGGGAGCCCCCCGGTCCGGGCCATTCCCATCGGCACCCCCCCCAAACAGGCCGCCATCCCAAACTTCAACCAGCAGGTATGTCCTTGCTTCCCAGCTTCCCACTGCTCCCAAGGGTGCAAGCTGCTTCCCAAGGGGAGTCACTGTGCCACTTGTCTCCTCCCAGATCCTGTGTCCCAAGCCTGTCCACATCCGAGCTACCATGCAGCAGCGTTATCCCGCTCCCTATGGAGAGAGGATGTCCCCCAACCAGCTCTGCAATGTTCCGGTATCCAGCTTTCCCTCCCCCATCTTTTTGGGGATTGATGACCGGCTCCCCCAAAACCTCCCTGTGTTCCTGTGGCTCCTCCCCACCCCATGGAGCTTGGCCTTCCTGGGGTTTGTCCCATCTGCCAGTTGTGGTCTGTGACTGGGGTCCCTTTTCCCAACTCTTTCCCCAGAATTCCTCCCTCCTGGGCCACCCGTTCCCCCACAGCGTCTCTCCCGTCCTCACACACCTGCAGAGAGCCCAGCTGCTTGGAGGAGCCCAGGTAAAGCTCCTTCCTGTGCTTGATCCCTCCTTTCTCTCTGTGTGGCTCCTGCACCTGGCACTCCACGGCTCTTGCTGGCCATCCCAGATCCTTTTCCCGCCTGGCTGACTCCAGGTGTCCTCTCTGCCCGCGCAGGCTGGCCGAATGTCCCCCAGCCAGTTTGCCCGTGTGTCCGGGCTGGTGGGGAGCCCGCTGCCCTCGGTGAATCCCAAGCTGCTCCAGGGCAGAGTTGGGCAGATGATGTCCCCGGCCGGAGGGTTCCGTGCCTTTTTCGGGGCTCCCCCCGCCCCGCCCCCCTCACAGCTGCCGCACCCTCCGGGCCCCGGATCCCACCTGCAGAACCTGAGGTGGGTGCTGTCCCTGTCCCAGCGTCCCAGCCGCTCCCTGCGTCCCTCCCTGACCGTTCCCGCCCTCCCCAGGCCGCAGCCCCAGATGTTCCGGCCGGACACGACCCACCTGCACCCGCAGCACCGCCGGCTCCTGCACCAGCGGCAGCAGCAGAACCGCAAGTGAGTGCGGGCACGGGGCCGGGGCCGTGCGGCGCGGGGACGTGTCCTGCTTCCGGGGTCACCTGTCCCCCCTCTCTGTCCCTTCCTGTAGCTCCGGTGTGCTCACGCGTGCCCTTCTTCTCCTGCCAGCCAGCACCGGAGCCTCAACGGCTCCGGGGGGGACCGAGGGGGCCACCGGAGCAGCCATCAGGAGCAGATCCGTAAGGATCCCTACGCCAACCTCATGCTGCAGCGGGAAAAGGACTGGGTGTCCAAGATCCAGATGATGCAGCTGCAGAGCACTGATCCCTACCTGGATGATTATTATTATCAGGTACTCGGAGCAGCACCTTCCCCCAGGCCATTGGAGATTGGGTGGGAAGGGGATGTCAATCCAGGGAGAAGGGCAGTGGGTTGTTTTCCTCCCTGGAAGAGGAAGGCAGAGGGACAGGGTGGGATCAGCATCCCTGGGAAGAGCTGACTCCTTCTTGGGTGAGATTTCCAGGAGTGAGGAGATGTTGGGTTACGCTGGTTTCATAGGTCTGGGATAAGAGGGGAGCAGCTCCTCTCCATTGGAAGTGTGACAGAGCCAGGATAAAAACCCTGGAATGAGACAAGGGTCATGCTAAATGGAAAACTCAAGAGAGATCCTTGTCAGGGAAAGGCTGACTTTGATCTGACTGGGGATGGTGGTGGTGAACCCTGTGGGAATCCAAGCAGTGCAGTGGAGAAGGTGGATAGGGAGGGATTGCTCCTGCTTTTTTCCAGTTCGGGAATAGGGAATGTCAGACAGTGCTGGGAAAAGCCAGACTTGGAGCAGATGGAGCAAGGTGGACTGTTTGAGGATCCCCAGAGAGAGGGGCAAATGTCTGGGATGGACATTGGGAGGCTGAATGGGGTGGGAGAGCTATGGCTGCTCTCCTGAGCTGGCAGAGTTTTTTTGGGATCTGTGGATGAGCTGGTCCCAGCAGAGAAGAGGAACTGGTGCAGGATGTGAGTCAGCAAAGCTCTGCTGTTGCAAAACGAGGTGGATGGGGTGGGGAGGTCCTGGCATGGTGCCAGTGGAGCAAGGCAGGCTAACTGGGATGTGCTGGGAAGGACTGGGAACCCCGCAAGGAGAATGGATTTGCCATTGTCCTGAGAAGGAGCCTCGGCCCCTGTCATCCTGAGGGATGGGAGAGGAGGATGGACTCAGCTGTGGCTTAAATGATGACGTTGAGAAGAGGATGGATGTGAGGGCAGGGAGATTGCCAATGGCTTTTTGGGAGAAGGCACTCAAAATTTCCTCTCCCTGCCTCAGAATTACTTCCAGAAGCTGGAAAAGTTGGCAGCAGCCGAGGAAGTGCACGGTGACGGTCCCAAGAAGGAGCGCACTAAACTCATCACCCCTCAGGTGGCCAAGCTGGAGCACACCTACAAGCCAGGTAAAGCCCTCCAGCAGCCCCAGGGCTCCTTTTATCCAGGGATTGAGGGGACTCATCCCTCGGCTTCCCTGCTCCCTCCTTCCTGCAGTGCAGTTTGAGGGCTCGCTGGGGAAGCTCACCGTCTCCAGTGTCAACAACCCCCGGAAGATGATCGACGCCGTGGTGACATCCCGCAGTGAGGATGATGTGAGTTCCTCCTGGCCTTCCTCCCTTCCAACAGCCCTGTGGCTGCTTCCCACGGCCCTGATTCCCTCTTCCCTCCCCGGCAGGAGACGAAGGAGAAGCAGGTTCGGGATAAGAGGCGACAGACGCTCGTCACCATTGAGAAGGTGAGTTTAAGGGGGATTGTTCCGACCCTCAGAGGTCCATGGTGGGATAAAAAGTGGGCCAGCCCCACCCATTCCATGGTTTCCTGAGTGATCCATGCTTCCTGCAGACATACAGCCTCCTCCTGGATGTGGAGGACTACGGGCGCCGCTACCTCCTGAGCCTGGAAGGGGAGCGGCCAGCCCTGATGGGAGAGAGGAAGCAGAAGATCTGTGACATGTATGACAATCTGAGAGGGAAGGCACCTGGGCAGGACAGGTGAGCAGGATTTGGGAGCTCCAGCACTCTGGGGCCGCTGAAACCAGTTTTCTATGGATCTGTTTGGCTCTTGCAGGGGGCTGAAGTAACCTTTTTTAGCCATTTTACCCTTACTGTGGTTACAAAGTTATGACTTCCATCCCCTCCCTCAGGCAGAGTTGAGGATCAGGGATGTCATTCCTGTATAGTTTTTCCCACCTCAGGGATGTTTTTTCAGGCATGGGTGTGTTCCATCTGGTTCTGGGGTAGATCCAGCCGTGGGATAACCCTGGGATGTTCCCAGGTGAGGGTTGACACCTTTCTCCCTCCCTGCTCAGGCCGAGCGATGACCACTTCATGCAGATCATGTGCATCCGCAAAGGAAAGCGCCTGGTGGCCCGGATCCTGCCCTTCCTGTCTCCGGAGCAAGCGGCCGACGTGCTCATGGCCACGGCCAGGAACCTGCCCTTCCTCATCAAGAAGGATGCTCAGGATGAGGTGAGCTTCCAGAGGCTGGGAGGGCTCCGTGTGTCTCCAGGGTGGCAGTTCCTGCCTTTCCTAGCAGGGTGCTGGAGGTTTGGAGAGAGAAGCTGTTTGCAATTCCAACCAGGCGCAGGGAAAGCTGAGGAGCTCCCAACTGTGTTCCTTTCTCCACAGGTGCTTCCCTGCCTCTTGAGGCCCTTTTCCCACGTCCTCTACCACCTTCCCTTGGGAACAGTCACCAGCCTTGTGCAGCAGCTCACGAACCTACCTCAGAGCGCCGCCGCTCCCACCAACCTGCACCTCACTGCTGTGCTCCAAAACAAGGTGCTCCTCATTCCCACCCCTTCCCAGCCTTGGGAATTGCTCCAGCAGCTTCTCAGCACTGGGGTGTTCCCCTCGCTAATTAACGAGGGTGTCTGGCACATTAATTAACGGTCTGGGGTGGCCCCGGGCTCTGCTTCAGCCTGGCAGCAGCTTCTGGATCTGTCCCGCTGCGCTCCATGCTCCAGTCCTGGAATTTGGGGTGGGAATGTTGCTCCAGTAAATCCCTCCTGGGCTGGGAGTGGTCTGTGGTCTTTTCTTCCTCCTCCTCCTCCTGCAAAGGCAGGCAGGGATCTTCCTGCTCCTGCCAGCATTCCAGGAGGACTGGGAAGCATTGGGGATTCTCCAGTTCCCTCAAGGAATGCTTGGAGGTGACGGATCCCCTCCCTGTCCCCACAGTTTGGTCTGTCCCTGCTGTACCTGGTCCTGAGCCGAGGGGAGGAATTGCAGAGCTCGGACACGAACACAGAGCTGATGCAGGACAACCAATGGTAACTCTCTGTCCTGGACTGGGATGCTCCTGCCTGGGATTCCCAGCCCCTTGGGGTGCAAAAGGCAGCCTCCAGGCTCCTGGAACCCCCACACCTCTCACTGCTCCCTCCTCCCTCCTGTTTTCCCGGCAGGACGGAGCTGATGCTGATGGCGACCCGGGAGCTGCTGCGGATCCCTCAGGGAGCCTTGGCAAAGCCCGTGTCCATCCCCTCCAACCTGATCTCCCTCTTCTCCCGCTACGTTGACCAGCAGAAGCTGAACCTGCTGGAGACGAAATTGCAGTGAGTGCCAGCCCTCTTTTCCCATGGGAATGTGGCCCTGTGCCACCAGGGGCCTGGGAGAAGGGGGAAACTAGAGTTGGGGGTGCGGCTGGAGAAGGATTGGAGTGAGGAGAAGGGAATTTTGCTGCCTCCCTCTGATCCCGCCACTGATGTTCCCTGGTTCCAGCTTAGTGCAGGGGATCCGGTAGATCTCCGTGGCTCCTCACCACCACTGGAATGTTCCAGAGGAAGGAAGGAAGGAAGGAAGGAAGGAAGGAAGGAAGGAAGGAAGGAAGGAAGGAAGGAAGGAAGGAAGGAAGGAAGGATGGATGGAGGACACACGGTTCACCCCACACCTCCCCCGATGCCCGGCCTGGCACATGGGGCACATCTGCCCCCCAATCCCTGGATCAGCAGGAAGAGGGGGATGTTTGGCTGCTCCCCCCTCTCCCACAAAGTGCTGCCTTTCCCTGCTGCTCCCAATTTCCCCACAGCTCCCTCTGCACCCCCAGAAACTGCTGCTTCCCCCAAACACACACACACACACACACACACACACACTACTGAGGATCCCGGGGAGCGGGCAGCCCCTCGCTCCACATCCATGGCCAGGGGTCCTCTGCTCATTCCCTGCTCCTTCTCCAGCCCTTCCCACAAGCACTGAGCTCCACTTCCTGCCCTTCCCCACACTTCACACACTTGTTTCGCACACTCGCCTCGTCTTCCCAAAATTCGGCTCCTTCCCTCCCCCCGGGATCAGCCCAGCAGCTCCGGGGTGGGGGGCACAGCCGGGTCTCTGTCCCCTCCGGCTCAGATCCGGGTGGCTTCAGCTGTGCTGCTCCTCGGGAAGGTGGTGGTGGTGGTTGGGGGATAAATGTACTTTTTTTTTTTTTTAAAAAGAAAAAAAAAAAAACCAAGAGATTTGCACATGTAGGGATTTTACACCCCGGAATTCCTCCTGGCATTAACCAGCCCCTTCCTTTGCTCCCAGCCCTTTCCCTGTCCTTTTTTTTGACAGATCAAGTGGAAAGTTCATTTATTATTTTTATTTTATTTTATTGCTTTTTTCCCTGCTTTTTTGTTTTGGTTTTTTTTCTTTTCTTTTTTTTTTTTTTTTTTTGCTTTTTTCCCCTCTTTTTTGCTTCTTTTCTTAATTTCATTTCCTTGCAGTAATTTTTTTTTTGTTTGTTTTTTTTCCTTCCCCGTCCCTCCTGGTTTTCGGTTCTGGTTAATGAGAATAAAGTTTCTAAATTTACATTTTTATAGGGTATTGTAAATAAAGATGAATTGTATACGGCTGCCAGCCTGGCCTCTCCTTCTCTGGGCCCGTGCCACCCCCTGCGCGACCCCGCCTTGTCCCCGATCTGTCCCCTCGGGGGTCTCGAACCGTCGACCCCCGGCTGTTCCTCAGTGGGCAGGGGGCGTGGTTACCCCTCAGCCAATGGCAGCGCCCCTGGTGCGAAGCCCCGCCCCTCCGCCAATCACTAGCGGGTGACTCACCGCTCGGCGTCAGCACGCGCGGCGCGCCGCTCTCACCGCCCATTGGCTCCCTGCCTGATTGACAGCCAAGGAGTCCGCTCTTGACCAATCGCAACGCGCGAACCGCCCTGCCGGGGCTCGGGCTGCCAATGGGGCGCGGACGTGGGCGGGGCGAGTGACGGCAACGCGGCGGGGCGGTGGCGGCGGCGGCGGCGATGGCGGAGCTGCGTGCGGCGGGCGCGGGGCCCGGCCCGGCCGCGCCCCCCGGGCCCGCAGCGCTGCCCGCGGCCCCCGGCGCGCCCCCGGCCCTGCCCTCACCGGCGGCGAGCGTCGGGGCGGCGCCCGCACCGACGGCGCCGCCGGCGGCAGCGACAACGTCGGCGGGCGGCGGAGCCGGCGCGGGCGGCGGCGGGGCCGGTCCCGGCTCGGCCCGCGAGGGTTGGCTCTTCAAATGGACCAACTACATCAAGGGATACCAGCGCCGCTGGTTCGTGCTCAGCAATGGGCTGCTCAGCTACTACCGGTACGCACCGGGAGCCGCCCCGCCGCCCCCCGGGCCCCCCGTGACCTTGGCGCCGGGCTGAGCCCCCGCGGCGGGAGGGAAGCGGGTGTGGGCCCCCCGCACCGAGCGGGGCAGCGCTCGGTGCCCCGGTGCCAGCTGGGAAGGAGGGCGGCTGTCACCTCCCTGTCCCCGCGGTTGTCACCTCCGTGTCACGGGGGATGTCACCTCCCGGTCAGCGGGGCTGCTCTTGGCGGTGGTGGGGGTCGTTAGCCCACTCCCCGCCGCCCCTCTGTGCCAGCAGGAAAGGGCGGCGGTTGTCACATCCCTGTCCCCGTGGCTGTCACCTGTCTGTCCCCGGGATTGTCACATCCCTGTCCCCGTGGGTATTTGAGGGCGGCTGGGGGCGGGGGTCTGCAGCCCCTCAGCCTCCCGCAGCTCCCGGATCCCGCTGTCCCTCCCAGCAGCTCTTCCCGGTGGCCTCGTGTGTTGTCACCCGCGGGGACACCTGAGCCGGGCCGGCGGGGCCTTGTCGCTCCATTATTGATGGGAACCGGAGCCTCGGGCAGCTGCCGGCTCCGGTTACACCGCTGCCAACGGGGGGGCGCCGGGCCGGGGGTGTCCCGGCTGGATGTCACCTCTGTCACCCGGTGACGTGGAAGGGGAGTGCCAGCCTGGCGCGGCCTCGCTGGGACTTCACCCTCGTCCCAGCCCGTGCCAGGATCCGGGAAGCACCGGATCCCTGAGGCTCCGGGATCCCCGAGGCCACTCCTGGGCGCTGTGGATTTGTCCCCCCAAAGCGCCATCCCCAGGCCGGGCCCCGCTTCAGCGCCAGCAAACCCTCCCTATTAATAGCCTTGGCTGCCGGGCTGGGAATGCCAGGCCCCCTGCACAGCCCCCCGAGCGCTCATCCCAGGGATCCCGGCCCTGTCCTTCCCTCAGCACAGCCTCGTCCTAGGGATCCTGGCCCTGTCCTTCCCTCATGCCGCCTTGTCCCGAGGATCTCAGCTCTGTCCTTCCCTCACTGCGGCCTCATCCTGGGGATCCCAGCCCTGTCCTTCCCTCACTGCAGCCCCATCCCAGGGATCCCAGCCCTGTCCTTCCCTCAGCACAGCCTCATCCCGGGGATCCTGGCCCTGTCCTTCCCTCACTGTGTCCTTCCTGTGCAGATCCAAGGCGGAGATGGGCCACACATGCCGCGGCACCATCAACTTGGCCACGGCCAACATCAGCGTGGAGGATTCCTGCAATTTCATCATCTCCAACGGCGGAGCCCAGACCTACCACCTCAAGGCCAGCTCCGAGGTGGAGCGGCAGCGCTGGGTCACCGCCCTCGAGCTCGCCAAGGCCAAGGCTGTCAAGATGCTGGAGGAGTCAGGTACGTAATTCCTGGATCCATGGCGGGGTCACGGTGCACTCAGGGTGAAACCCCAGTGCCTGACAGTGCCCAGGGCAGGATCAGTGTCCTCAGAGGGGGATGCCAGTGCCAGGTTCCCAGAGCCCCACAGGTGGCAAGAATCCCAGGGCAGGATCCCAGTGCTTGGAGGACTCAGGGCAGGATGTTAGTGTTCCACAGGATCCCAGTGTCCCCAGGGCAGAATCCCAGTGCCTCACAAGACCGAGGGCAGCATCCCAATGCCCAGAGAGAAGAATCCCAGCCCCACAGGGCACAGGATCCCAGTGACCCCAGGACAGGATCACAGGGCAGCATCAATGTCCTTAGGGCAGCCTTTGAGTTCATCACAAACCCAGTGCCCCCAGGGCAGGATCCCAGTGCCCCACAGGACCTAGGGCAGGATCCCAGTGCCCTGGGCAGCATCCCAGCATCTCCAGCAAGATGGTTTGGAAGGGTATGGTCCATGCACATGTGACCCAAACAGCCTGGCAGGCACAGAGATAGACCATGAGACCTCAGGGGTTTGGGGATTCCCCTGTGCCCTTCCTGGCAGCCTCACCACCAGCTCCTGGTGTGAAATGACAATCCCACATTCCCCATCCCTTCCCACCCGCAGACGACTCTGGCGACGAGTCGGTGTCGCAGACAGACAAGACGGAGCTGCAGAACACCCTGCGGATTTTATCCAGCAAAGTGGAGGACCTGAGCACCTGCAACGACCTGATTGCCAAGCATGGCACGGCCCTGCAGCGCTCCCTCAGCGAGCTTGAGGCCCTGCGGCTCCCCCCGGAGAGCACGGACAAGATCAAGCAGGTCAACGAGCGGGCCACGCTCTTCCGCATCACCTCCAACGCCATGATCAACGTGAGTCCCCATCCCGAGGATCCCACAGTGGGAAAAGCCCCCACTCCCATGCTGAGCGCCGTTTCCCTGCAGGCCTGCCGGGATTTCATGCTCCTGGCACAAACTCACGGGAAGAAGTGGCAGAAGTCGCTGCAGCAGGAGCGGGATCAGCGGATCCGGCTGGAGGAGACGCTGGAGCAGCTGGCCAAGCAGCACAACCACCTGGAAAGGGCTTTCCGGGGGGCTACGGTGCTCCCTGCCAGCACGCCCGGCACTGCAGGCTCTGGAAAAGGTGGGGAAGGACAAGCGCTGTGCCCGAGTGTCCCCCAGATGCTTCCCGGGATTTTCCGAGCCTGGCTCAGCTTCTCTCACTGTGCTGATCCCAAAGGATGTGTCTGTTCCAGCTCATCTCTGTAGCTAAGTGATTCTGGCATCCCCAACAGGGTCCAAACTGGCTCCTCTGAGCCTTATCCAACACGCCTCAGGGCTGGCGTGGGGATGATGGTGACAGGGAAGCCTTCAGTGGGAAACTGGGAATGATATTCCTTCCTCACCAGCCCTGTCCCCCTTCCCAGATCTGTGCTGCCCTGCCAAAGGTGACCTGAGTGATGAGGACGACGACAACAATGAGTTCTTTGACGCCCCGGAGATCTTCCCCATGCCCGACATCATGGGCCACAAGTGAGTTTTGGGGGAGAGGGGAATCCCCTCACTTCTCTGCCCTGCTTGGGAATGTTCACCCCCTTTCCTCCCTTCCCAGGAGAACTGGGAGCAACATCAGCGGCACCAGCAGTGACATCAGCCTGGATGAGCAGGTGGGATGGGGTTTTATGGCTTGGGGGTGCCCAAATTCCCATGGAAGGTGTTTTGTGGGGTCATAGGGATATAACAGCCTTTGTCTCCCCTCTCCCTAGTACAAGCACCAGGTTGAGGACACCAAGAAGGAAAAGAGAACCCGCATTCCCTACAAACCTAACTACAGCCTCAACCTCTGGAGCATCATGAAGAACTGCATCGGGAAGGAGCTGTCCAAGATTCCCATGCCAGTGAGCAGGGATGCCGCCAGCGGGCGGGCACGGGGCACCCTGGAACCCTCTTTTTTTGACCCGTTCCCTCTTCCAGGTGAATTTCAACGAGCCGCTGTCCATGCTGCAGCGGCTGACGGAGGACCTGGAATACCACGAGCTGCTGGATCGGGCGGCGCGGTGCGAGAGCTCCCTGGAGCAGCTGTGCTACGTGGCCGCTTTCACCGTGTCCTCCTACTCCACCACCGTCTTCCGCACCAGCAAACCCTTCAACCCGCTCCTGGGGGAAACCTTCGAGCTGGATCGCCTGGAGGAGAACGGATACCGTTCCCTCTGCGAGCAGGTGAGGCCAGCTCCTCTCTGCCAGCCTTTCCTGGGCTGTTGGGATGGCCGGCACTGAGCTGTCCCCAATCCCGTGTCCAGGTGAGCCACCACCCGCCGGCCGCCGCCCACCACGCCGACTCCAAGAACGGCTGGACGCTGCGCCAGGAAATCAAAATCACCAGCAAATTCCGAGGGAAATACCTCTCCATCATGCCTCTGGGTGAGCACCCCAGGAGTGTGTGGGATTTTTGGGACCACCCGA
Organism: Camarhynchus parvulus; assembly: GCF_901933205.1. Lineage (NCBI taxonomy): Eukaryota > Metazoa > Chordata > Aves > Passeriformes > Thraupidae > Camarhynchus > Camarhynchus parvulus. Next base: position 185,902 of record NW_022148391.1, read on the forward strand.
GGCTCCAGGTGTGGTTCCCAGCACAATCTCCCTCCCTCAGGCACCATCCACTGCGTCTTCCACTCCTCCGGCAATCACTACACATGGAAAAAGGTGACGACCACGGTGCACAACATCATCGTGGGGAAGCTCTGGATAGACCAGGTAGGAAGTTGTGGATGGGTGGTGTAGGGAAGTGTGGGTCCCTGGGGAATGGGGCATGAGTGGGTCTGACTGTCCTTTCCCCTCCACAGTCAGGTGAGATTGAGATCATCAACCACAAGACAGGGGACAAGTGCATCCTCAAGTTTGTCCCTTACAGCTACTTCTCCCGGGATGTGGCAAGGAAGGTAGGGACACGGAGCCATGGGACACACCGGGCTGCTCATGATTCTGGTGTGTCCTGATGCAGGCTGTCCCCTCTCCCACCAGGTCACCGGGGAGGTGATGGACCCCTCAGGAAAGGTGCATTTTGCCCTGCTGGGCACATGGGACGAGAAGATGGATTGCTACAAGGTCCAGGTGGGAACAGGAGACAACGGAGCCGAGGCGCGGCCACGAGCCCACGAGGCTGAGGACAGCCGGGTGCTGCTGTGGAAGCGGAACCCACTCCCGTGAGTGGGGAAAACGGAAATGAGGGGCCCCGGGAGCAGGGCTGTGGGGCTGGCGCTGAGCCCCGTTCCTTGCCGTGCCGTAGGAAGTACGCAGAGAACATGTACTACTTCTCGGAGCTGGCGCTGACCCTGAACGCGCCGGAGAGCGGGACGGCCCCCACGGACAGCCGGTGGCGCCCGGACCAGCGCCTCATGGAGAACGGGAGGTGGGACGAGGCCAACGCCGAGAAGCAGCGGCTGGAGGAGAAACAGCGGCTCTCCCGCAAGCGCCGCGAGGCCGAGGCCGCCCGCGCCACCGAGGACGGTAAGGCGCAGCTGTCAGACAGGGGTGTCCCCCCTGGGTGGCCCCCCCAGGTCCTCACCCCGCTGTGTCCCCCCCAGGGACACCCTACGATCCCTACAAACCGCTGTGGTTCGAGCGGAGGAAGGACCCGGTGACGCAGGAGCTGGCGCACGTCTACAAGGGGGGCTACTGGGAGAGCAAGGAGAAGCAGGACTGGAGCTTGTGCCCGGATATTTTCTGAGCCCGGCGAGGAGGAGGAGGAGCGGCGAGGGGGGAGGGATGAAGGCCAAGACCCCCCCTGTCCATCCGTCTGTCTTAACCGTGTGTCCCCGTGCCTCGCCGTGTGCGCCGGCCGGGCTTTGCCTTAGCCCACCCAAACTGACGTTGGGGAGCAGGAGCCAACACAGCCCCCCTCAAATGCGAGCTGGAGCGGGGGGGTCCGTTCGTCCCACCCACCTCCTCGGCACCCCGGGGTGGGGGGCACAGCCGTCCCTGGGGTGGGGGGGCCCCGGGGAAGGCGCAGCGGGGCGAGCCCGAGGCTGGCCTTGGTCTCCCCCCCTCCCCTTTTATTCCCGTTCCCCTTCGCCCCCAGGAGTTCGGGTGCTTTTGGGGTCCGGGGGGGGCCAGACTCCCCCCCAGCCTGTTCTATAGGTGTATATTATATATATGTAGAGAGCAATCGGGGCCCCCTTCTCCCCCACAGCCCCCAGTTTGGGGGGTCCCCGCCCTCCCCGGGGTGGCCCCCACATGTGGGGACCCCCCATGAGGTGCCTTCCCTGTAGGTTTAGGGCAGGGGGAGGGCCTGGGTTTTGGGGGGTTTCTCCAGGGTGCAGTGGGACCCCTGCACCCCCAGACACTACAGGGGTGGGGAGATGCGCCGTGGGGGAGTCTCTGCACCCCCGAATCCGAAATTGGGGGCGTTTGATGCCTTTTTATTTTATTTTTTCTTTTTTTGGGTTGGTTTTTTTTTGTCTCCAGAAAAAGAACTAAATTAAAATCTGTGAATGCCCCAGCCCTGCGCCTGCTCTGTGGGGTAGGGGGAGGGTCCAGGGACCCCCTACTCCTGTAGGGACCTGAGTGGCAGCACCTAAACAGGGACTTGAACCCCATTCATGGGATTCTCCAGGAGCCTCCTTGTCCACTCCCCAGGTTCTGCTGCCCTGGTGGGGGGGATTGAGGGGTGTCTCCAGTGTCCCCCTGTGTTCCCCACTGGATTTGGGGTGCTGGGGATACCCTGGGTGACTTTGGGGGGACCCATTTTGATCCAGGGGGTCACTTGCTCTGGGGGGTGG